>NC_034414.1:1562776-1567453 GCF_002078875.1 Numida meleagris | reverse complement strand
CCCCGCCATCCCGTTACCCTCCGCCGCCCGCCCTCACCTCCGCGCCGCTTCCACCGCCGCAGGCCCGGGGCCCCCGCCGCCGCCTCCATGCCGGGGGCCTCGCGGCCCCCCGATTCTCTAACGCCGCCTCCGCCCGTGCACGGGCCACCCCCGCCCGTGCCGGGCCGCCCACTGCGTCAGCTTCGTAAGGGCCGCTACGCAGCCAGCGGTCGTCATGGCGACGGCCGAAGGGAGCGGTGGCGCCCCCTGGCGGGGATGGAGCCTTCCCGCCGCGGGCTGAGGGAGCGGCCCCGCGGGCCCCTCCGCGCCCTGCGTGCCGCACGGGCGATAAGACTGCGGTCGTTTCAAGAGCTTTTATCCCTCCAGACGGGTGTTGCTAAGCCCCAGAGAACCCCCTCAGCCCCGCTGATCCTCACCTTCAGCTTCTGTAGCAGGAACCTGGAGACGTTCATGGTCAGGCTGGATAGGGCTCCGAGCGCCCTGACTGAGCTGTGGGTGACCCTGCTCACCTCAGGGGAGTTGGGCTAGGTGAGCTTTTAGCATCCTTTCCAACTCAAGAAACTCTACAAAAAACCAGAAAATTAACAAGGCCCTGATATACACAAACCCAAGGGCCACCAGCTACCAAAAATAGCTGCCTACATTAGAATCTGTTTTATTATTATTATTATTCCGTTTGATTTAGTTACCACCGCCCCCAAACACAGCACATGCAATTGCACTGCTGTGACGATTGGAAAGACCACCACAATGGAAAAGGTGTTGCAAAAAGGTGGAAGGACCAGCACAACAGCAAGGTACTACGAAAAAAAAGAGAAGTAGATCTCTTACCTGTATCAGAAGATTCCAGGTTCACAGGGAAAAGCTCCCACCAAGGAGGGATCTCCAGAAAGAAAACCTCCCTCTCTGGCAGTCAGCCCTTAAATGAGGCCTAAGAGGTGAATTGCCTTCACCTGTGCTCCCAGGGCTGGCTGGGTCTTTCCTCCAGGTGCTCCATCAGTGGTTCAGGTCGGGACTCAACCCTTCCCGTACAGCTGCTTTTCAATTGGGCTTATGCTCACCTCCTGGAGCCAGTCAGCTCGCTGCACTGCTGTAACAAACCCTTCTCCTGGGTAGCATCTCTGCCTGCTTCCCCAAACTCCTCCAGGAGAATTACAATAAAGTCATCAGTGGGAAAAAAAAAAAAAAAAACAGTATTAACAGGAATCCTACATAGGATCCTCTGAGAGTACAGCAGCCTCCTTGACAGCTTCAGCCTCCTGTTCAAGCCCTGGGGTAAAGCCCATAACCCTGACTTGTGCCTGGTGCACCTCCATGTCCCTACAGGTTAAAGCTGCCCCGCGTTCACTTCAGGGGTCTGAATAAACTCTCCTCACCAGGTGATCGTCCCAGCTGCTCCACCGGGGGATGGCACAGAGTGTCTGAGCCAAATGCAGAGAGGAGTCAACACAGAGCTCTGCTGGGCACGGCTAAATTCTAAGGGAAAGGCAAGAGAGTGGGCCGTCTCCAGCAGACGAGCCATAGCCTCACCCCAATGTACACAGAGTCATAGGATAGTTTGGGTTGGAAGGGACCTTAAAGATCATCCAGTTCCAACCTTCTGCCGTGGGCAGGGTTGTTACCCACGAGGTCAGGGCCCCATCTAGCCTGGCCTTGAGCACCTCCAAGGGTAGGGCATCCGCAATGTTCTACAATGATCCCCTCGGGGGGGATGTACCCCGGCACCTCACCTGCCGTGCCTCACACTGGGGAATGCTGATCAAGTGCCTTTCCATCGAGAATTACCTGCAAATCAGAAAAAACACCCAGCTGATGCCAACGCCAGAGGCAATCGCAATGTCAGAGTTTTGAAAATGGAAGCGGTAGGGTCTCCTGGCCTCCATTTCCATTGCATCACGTGCCTGTCTGTGCTTCCCCCAGCCTGCCGGCTCTCCTTCACCACCGTACCACCTCCATCATCTGCTGCCTAAGGGCTTCGAAACCAGCTCCTTTGGGCCGGTTCTGCCCAGCTCAGGAGCTCCTCACGCTGTGGGCATCGGGTCCTTCACTGTCCACCCCCAGAGCTCCCTGGAAAGCTGCTCAGCCTCCGTGCATACAGAAAGAGCTGCAGCCCCAGCCACCGCCTCTCAGGAGAGATGCTGAGGGACAGAAACAGCAGCTCCCACCCAGTGGGGCCTGGGGACAGACAGTTTGGAGATGCTGGAAGCACACACCCGGGCTCCTAGCATGTCACGCTGGGGGGGTTGCACGCTGCTCTGGAGCTGAAATGCCTCCCAAAATCGGGTAGGGCAGACCAGCATCTCTTTGCACACAATGAGGAGCATCTGTCGCGCACACGTGTGCGCTCGCTTATTGCGCTGGCCTTGACAAAAAGCCTTGAAGCAGTTTCTCCCCCAGGTTGCGCTCAGCAATTCAGCGCAACCCTTGCTGCTAATGATTCCAAGCACAAACTCATCCTCCAGCTGCTTTTCTAAATCTGTGCCAGATCTAACTATGGAAGCCAAGCCTCAAAGACTTGCTGTA
The DNA here is from genome assembly GCF_002078875.1 of Numida meleagris. NCBI lineage: Eukaryota > Metazoa > Chordata > Aves > Galliformes > Numididae > Numida > Numida meleagris. The sequence goes on along the minus strand of NC_034414.1, from coordinate 1,564,930 downwards.
AATCCTGCCAGCTCTTCCCCCTCCCAAGGACATTATCCAGCATTACCCAAGCTGTGACTCTTCAGCCCCAAAATTTCTCGCTGGTAAATAGCCATCTCCACTGAAGAGGAACATTAAATAATGTTTAAGTGGTGTTTTCCTCACTGCTGAGGCTGGCCTGCAATACTCGGGGCCTTCTCCAGGCCACCAGCTTTTGGTGGGCTCGCCACCTGAGGAGCTGCGGGTGAGGGAAGCAGTGCTGGGGGCTGGTAGTACCTTGGCCCTCCTCCTCCTCCTGGAGGAACCCTCGATCTCAGCATAGTTTTTCTGCCCTGCTTTTGTTCCTCCTCGCCGCTCACCTCTCAAATGCCCTTGGCTCCATCCTCCTCGTTAAAGCCTCGCTCAGAGAGGTAGCTCCAGCCCAGAAATGAATCAGAATTTTTCACGGGAGCTTTAGGGGCGTGGGATGGACTCGCTCCCCAGGCAGAGAGCTGGTCTCTTCCCAGGGCTCTGCAGGGGAGCACCAGCCAAGACATGAAAAGCGGGAAGGTAGCCCATGGGCTTACCAAGAAGAAGCTGCGGGCGGCTTGCAAGCCTCCTGCAACGGCAATCAGTGCAGCAGGAGAGAAAAGTCTGCAGTTCAGCTGTGTTGTGCCTATCGGTGCCGGAGAGAAGCGGTGGCAAGAGAGCACCTAGCCTGCTGTGTGCTCAACCAGCAGCCCCGCAGCCTCCCAGGCTCTCCAGGAGGGGCCACGGGCACCGCTGTGGGATGTAGGCACTGCACGGCGGGTGCAGGTGCTGCGTGGAGGATGCCGCTGCTCCTCTATCCCCTCATCTGGACATCAGTCAGATGCAATCCAAATCAGCAGATGGAGCCAGGGCACCGGGGTAATCTCATTAGGCCAAATGCACTCTCATCTCTGCTAGCTTGGGAACCTGTGCTGGTTCTGGAGGTGATCATTAGCAGGGCTTGGGTGGCTGCACTGAGCCAAGAGGTTTCACATCAGGGATTCCTCTTTGCCTCTCTCCTGGCTCCTTTCCCACTCTTCACACCAGGCCACCCCTCCATAATCAAGGACCTCTAAGACCTTTCCAGCACACTTGGCTTCAGCCCAGCTCCTCTCAGATGGAGGGGGAATCTCTGTTCTTGCCTGGAGAGCGCTTCCCAGCGCATGCCACTTCCTCCCAGCTGCACCGGTCGGTGTGCACAGCCCAGCATGCAGATGGAAGGGGGGTCTTGGGGCAACGCAAATGGTGCTACAGAGACCGATGTCCCAGAATAATTATCTCACAGAGAAGTTCCCAGTTTTCCCTTGCAGACAGCAGCTCCAGTTGTATGGGTAGTAGAGCATGGCTCCTTCCAGCACAGATTGCTCCACACTCCGGCAGCAGCAATTGTCGGCGCCGTGCTCAATGCCCCAGGTGGCCTTGGCTTTGAGGAGGGGCTTCCAGGAGCTGCCCTCCCTGCCCAGAACCCATTTCTGATGGCAGAAGAGCAGCAGCACCCCAGCTGCTCCTTCCTTGGGCTCCTCTGGGGCGCGGCACAGCCAGCTGGCTAGAAGAGCCGACGAGCAACAAGCAGCCTGGGTAAGCAGCAGGGCTGCTGGGTGGATGTGCAGCACCACTGGGGTGCCACATTCCTCTGCCCGGTCCCGCTGGGAGGAAAACGCAGCACGAGAAGGGGGAGCGTGAGGAGGTGTGGAGCAGCGTGGAGGAGCTGGGCGTGTGAGCACTGAGAGACGGGGAGCTGCGAGCAGGCTGAGCCCCAGCTGTGCCCACGCACATCCACTGCTGCAATTTCGTTCTGCAAGTCACCAGCTCAGTACGCACATCATTAGCCAAAGCAACAGCCATCAGATTAACACACATCACAGCTCCAGCTCTGCTTGTCCAAAGCCGCATCCCTGGAGATTAGGGTTTGATCTCCCTGGCCGGAATGTGAGCAAATGGAGCTGCATGAGCAGGGCATGTTCCCTGCATGGGACACTGCACTTCAGTGTGAGGACAGTGACAAATCGGGGATGAGCTGGAGAGCAAAGGGAACCGAGCGAGGGTCTGGTGGTCAGGATCTGCTTTGGGTACCCAGTGAAGGAGAAAAGGACAAATGGTTACTAAGGGAAATGGGACAGATGGCTGGCATGGGAACTCGCTGACTCCTGGAGACTTCAAACTCTT
>NC_034414.1:1554150-1562706 GCF_002078875.1 Numida meleagris | reverse complement strand
AGAGGGGAGCAAGCAAATACGCAGCAGCAAGAGGATAGCTACTGCCTTGCTCCACCTCTGAGTGCCAGTGCAGATTGCTTATTAATGGGAAAGGTCAGATGAGCCACGGGAGACGCACGTCAGCTTATCAGGATCTCTGGCCCTGGCAGCCCAGCATCACTCCAAGGGCAGGGACACAGCGCAGCCCCCCCAACGTGCGTGTCACCACGGTGCCACGGGGCAGGGTAAAGCCACGGCCCCGAGAGGCACTGCTGGCTCTGGGAAAGGGGCTGTCTGCAAAACACCATTGCTCCTGGCCGTGCTGTCTCCTCCGAGATGCATTCGCACCTCTCGTTGACATTTAAAACCATCTGAGCCTTTTGGCTTCTCGCTGCTGTCATGCCGGTGCCAGGTCTTTTCTGGCTCTCGAAGCCTCCCAGCCGATCTCCCTGCAGAGGCAGCCATCCCAACAGGTCCCCGAACTGCAGCAGCGGGGCGAGGAGGAGTGGGGCGAGGGCGGGCGGCTTTGCTGCAGTGTCATCTGCCGGGGTGGGAGAGGTGCCAGGAGCCTGTCAGCTCCTGACGGCCATAAACAAGTCTCTGAAGGGAAGAGCTGAGGAGCAGGGAAAAAAAAAAAAAAAAAAAAAAGCTTTGGCAGCGCAGGCGGCGGAGCTCAGGCTGAGCCATGCGGTGCTGTGGGGCTGAGCGTGGCTCCGTGCCTGGGGATTGAGGAGGAGAGGTGCTGCAGGCAGAGCTGTGGGGCTGGGGGGCACGAACTGATGTCCCACCACCCAACAACACCGCAAGCTGCAAAAAGCAGCAGGGCTCTGCCAAGCCATGGGCACCGGGAGGGCTGGGAGCCACCCTGAAAGTCCTCGAGGAGCTGCAGAGCTCAGCAAGCAGGTACCCAAAAGGGGCACCAAGCGGGGGGCACCTGCAGACGGTCCCAGCAACAGGAGACGGAACCAGGAGGACAGCTGAGCTCAGAAGGGCGCAGAACATGCCCCCATTGCTCCTCCATTGTGTGAGACAGCCGCAGGTCTCCAGGGAGGAGGAGGAGGATGGTGAGGATGGGCACCGGCTCGCCCGGCCCGTTCTGTTGCCTGCGTAGGCAGTCCCACCTCAGAGCCACCACGCTCGGAGTATCTGCACATGTCAGCAGCTCCCATGCTGCGTGCCAAACTGCGGCGGCTGCTGTTGAGATAAACCCACACAAACAAACAAACCCTTTGGCAAGCTGAGGAGATAGATCACATCTCACGCTGCTCACATGCCACGGGCTGACCAGGGCTGGCCACGCTCCGGTTTGTCCCCTCCTGGTGGTCCCCGTTGGGGTGGAGAAGCCACAGATGCGTCTTGTCCCCTTGCAGCAAGGGGGGTGCGATGGGCAGAGCCCGCACTGTGCCACGTGCCGTCAGCTCAGGCATGCAGCAGGCAGCGTGAGCTGGGAGACTGACACAGAGCTGCCTTAACGGCGAGGGAATAAGCCTTGCAGAAGACCCTGTGGGAGCTCCTGCGCAGCTGGCTGGGCTTGCAAGCACATCTGGAGCTCAAGCGCAGAAAGGCACACGTATTTTTCCCAAAGTTCTCTCTCCTCGCTCCATTAGCACAATATCAAAGATGATAGGGGAAAAAATGGAGGTGTCCCAAGCTATCCTTTCCTTGTGCCCGTGTCCTCCCCTCTTGCATAGGGCACTGCCATGGCAAGGGAAGCCCTTCAGCTGGGACAGATGTGCTCTGTCCATCGCTGGTGGACAAGCAAGCACCGCGGCACCGAGGCTGACAGCTGCCTGGCATTGGGCGCAGTGAGTCCAGCTGTGACAGGGCTGTCCTGCAAATGAGCCTGGTGAGAGGTTAAGAGCCTGCTTTTCAACATTAGGCTGGTGTAATTACTCACATCCTAAAAGCCCTGGCCTCAGCTGCTCACGGTGACACCAATTACACGCCCGCGGCCGCACAGTGCCAGACAGCTGCTGCCAGCGGGTCACCCAGCATCCTGCTGCTGCTCACAGAGCTCAATGCTGGCACTGCCAGCTCCAGCATCTCCCAGCATCAGGGCAGCTCGTGCCACCAGCACAAGGTGACACCACGAGGAGGGCTGTGCCCCATGGGGAGCAGGTTAGGGAGGGGACAGGGGTTGGAGGTTCACACAGCCTGAAAGCTTTAGCACAGCCTCCTTGAAACGGGTTTTGCTGACGGGAGGGACACAGCCTGCGCACCTTGGTGACGCTACAGCAGGGCTCGAGCTAGCTCTGGGTCACAGCTTAGGGGTTTAGCCACAAAAAGCAGCACCGAAAGGCAGCAAGACAAGGTTTGGGGGCAATACAGCCAGGTCTAACGGCTCGCCTGGCTCCGACATGCCACCTCCAAGCACTGCAGAGCCCAGCACACAGCCAACCCTGCTGCCGTAGCACAGCATCTCTCCTGACCGTGCTTTTACCGGGGCAGCCTCCCCCAGCACTCATCCTCTCCAGCAGCAAGGCCGATGCACCACCCCTCGGCTCCACCCATCCATCCATCCATCCATCCATCCATCCATCCATCCATCCATCCATCCATCCATCCATCCATCCCTGCGTCCATCTGTCCCTCCCGGATGCCGCCGTGCATCCCGCTTCCCAGCGTCAGCCCCCACGTTTTCCTCCTGATCTCCTTGCAACACCAGCCCCTGCCTCCCTCTGCTCCCCCCCAGAGGTCCCCCTCGCCTCATCCAGTTTCCATACCCTGGCCTCGCGTAGGTGCGCTGCGGAGGCAGTGGCAGATAATGAGGGAGCTCATTTAGCCTCTCGCACTGCTGACCTAGATATGCCACCGTGCCTGCTCCCCTGCCTCAGCACCTCTATAATACGGGGGGGGAGAGGGGCCAGCTCCCTCCATCCCCACGGGGACTCCCTTTTATCCCCTAGAGCTGCAGCTGCTCGCTGCCCTGCTCGCTGCCCTCCTCCTTCCCCATCTCCCAGATGTGATCCCAGGGAAAAAGGGGACCTCGGTGCAAAGAACGTGGGCTGGCACGGCTCGGGATGCGGTGGAATATTCCAGCACCACCACAGCCTCACCTCCTCGTCTTTGCCTGCTGCTTTTTAAAGCCCGCTTCCCCTGGGATGAGGCAGCTCATTTAGACAGAGGTCGGTCTCTCTGGGTCAGGGCTGAGGGAGGCTGCAAATGGGACAGATTGCTATTAAAAGCGGCTCGCCGCTGCCTTCCCGCACGGCAAGATATTGATTTTTCCTTGCATATCTATGGCTGGAGGCTACGGCAAGGCAGGGGCAGCTCCGGCTGCGTGCCAACAGCTGCCCCTTCCCACCCAGCATCCCACCGCTGGGCGCAGGAAGCGGCCCCATCCCTCCTCTTCCCTTACTGCCGGCGGCGCCCACAATGCTCCCGGTGCTGCTGCCTCCGTGGGGACAGCTAAAGAGGGATTCCCTGGAGCGGGCACCGTGGGAGCATCTCTCCTTGGATCCCCCTGCATCCCTGCCCCAGCCTCGCATGGAGCGGCAGCAGCCTGATGGGACGGGGACACCCGCATCCACCCGGGCGTTCCCGCTGCACCGCATGGGAAAAGGGGGTCCCGGCGGCCCGGGCTCCTCCTCCTTTCCCCTCTTCGTGCGCCAGCCAAAGGGAGAAAAGAAATCGCTCCTCCCAGCAGAAAGGATTTCCCAGTCGCATCGCACCTGCCCCGTGCTCCTACTCAGCCAGGAACCGCAGCCCGAAATCGGATTTCTTGCGGGGCGGGGGCTGCGGGGTCTTCTCCGGGGCTCTGGGAGTCCCGGTCCCCCTCTCCCGACCCCGCAGGGCGCTGGTGCCCGGTAGTTCTCAGCGGGAGCCGCCAGGAGGAGCTTTCAGACCGCGCCCCCCCCCCCCCCCCCCCCCAACAAGGCGTATCCCAGCGCTGGAGGTGCTCTTAGGAGCATCCCTGGGTACCCAGGGCATCCTGCTGCTGCTGGAGCATCATCCCTGCACGCCCGCTGCATCCTGGTGCTCCCCGCTTTCCTCGTGCTCCTGGCACATCCCTCTGCTCCTGTGGTTCACGGTTTTCCCAGTGCTCCCACTTCTCCCAGCACAGCCCAACGCTTCTGGTGCTCCCAGGGTTCCCAGTGCTCTTGCAGCATCCTGGTGTTCCCAGGGTTCCCCAGATTCCCAGTGCATCCCGCTGCTCCTGGGTTTCTTTGTGCTCCTGCCACACCCCCATGCTCCTGGGGTTCTTGGTGTTCCTGCTGCTCCCAACACAGCCCAGAGCTCCCGGCTCTCCTGGAGCATCCCGGTGCTCCCAGGCTTCCCGAAATTCCTGGTTCATCACGATGCTCCTAAGAGCATCCTGGTGCTCATAGTGCTCCCAGTGCTGACGGTGCTCCTGATTTGCCCCATTCCTTCACACTGATCTCCAGCCCTGCCCTGCCAGGAGAGCCAGGGGGTGTCCCCACGTGTGGCACTGCCCTGCTGGAGAGGAGCCTGCCTGGAGGTGCGGCCCTAGAAGAGAATGGGGCACCCCAGCATGGCACGGAGTGACCCCAGCCTCCCATAGCTGCCCCACAGCCGGGGGGTTCCCCCCCATGGCGCTCCACACGGGAGGCTTTGCATGCCTGTCCCCTCTGCACTGGGGCTGGGGGCGACCGGTTCCTCCTGCCACCTTCCCCAAAATCCTTCTAAATCTGGTGCTGGTGCTGGGGGTGGGAGGATTTGCGTCAGCGGGTGACACTCAGCCGCGGAGGGGGACTCCGTCAGGGGAAGCAGCTGCAGTTGACTCACAAAAGGAGAAGCTCCTCGGGGTGGGATGGGGCCCGTGACAGCCTTGGGATGTGCAGAGAGGGTGAGGAGGAAGAAGCAGGCAGAGAAGCCTCTGGTTGTACACCCCCTGCCACAGATCCAGGCCATTTTCCAGCTCTGGAGCTGCACCAAGCCCCTGGTTCCTCCTGCCCCCTGGGGCCCTCCCAGTTCTCCACTTCCCTTAGTTTGGCTGAGCCCTGCCCCACTGCTCCCTCTGCACCCCCTGCAGCAATTTTCTGCCTCGGGGTGTGTTTCCACTGGCTGAGATGGAACATGGGCTTACCCACGTTTGGAACCCAAAAATATTGCAAATAGGGTCAGAGGCACTTTGCTTGGATACTCCTCAGGGGACACTTTCGCCATCCCATCGCATCCCCATCCATTCCCATTCCCATCCATTCCCATTCCCATCCATTCCCATCCCACCCCATCCCACCCCATTCCCATCCCATCCCATCCCATCCCCATTCATCCCCATCCCATCTAAACCCTGTCCCATCCCATCCCACCATGTCCAATCTCATCCTGCTCGATCCCCTCCCATCACATTTCCTCCCCTTCCATCCCATCCCAGTCCCACCCCATAGCCCATCTCACTCCATATCCCACCCCATCCCCTACCTATCCTGGGGACTTTCTCCCCAGTGAGTGGAACAGACTGACCCCAAGGTCCCAAAGGGCAGAACTCTTCTTTGTCCCCAGGCCAGAGGGGTCATTCTGCTCTTCCCACTGGGAACAGGCTGCCTCAAGCGAGGGTACAGCATAGGAGAGCCCAGTTAAGCTCTGGCACTGCCCCATCCTGAAGTTCCTCCCTGTGCTGGCATTGGGAGACCATTGGCGGAGCAGGAATGGCAAATCCTTGTGCTGCCCCAAACTGCACACTGCTGCTGCCCCCCATAGGATGCCCCAGGGCTTGGGGCTGCCTGGGTCTTCCTGTTCCCTGCAGGTAGCACAGAATGCATCTGCCCCTGGCGAGGCTGTGGGACCAAGGGGCTCTGCCCCACATGCCCCTGCCAAATGTCCTCAGGTGCCCCAGCCCTGCAGGCGTGGGACAGCATCATCTCCATCTGCCTGGGAAGGGTCCAGTTCCTTAATGAGCGTGCCGAGGTACCGCTTGAAAGGCGAAGCGCCGCTCTGCCCTCTGCTCTCTTATCTCCTCCATCAGCGATTGCGTTTAAGGAGGCTATTAGCGGGGTTTGGCACAACCTGTTCTTAATAACCACGGCCATTAGGAACCTTTCTGCTAAGCACATTACCCAGCGCTGCTCCTCACCGGGGCGGGATATCCAAGCCCCTTCCTCACTTTCCCAATGCCTGGCTGCGCCCCCAGCCCCCCACATCGGGCCCAGGCTCCTGCCTCCATTCCAATTGGAATCCAGAAGGAACCCAGATTTGTGCCCGCTGCCCGGTGCACGATGCCCAGTTCGTGCCTGATGCCTGGCGAGCAGGATCCATTGCTAATGGCACGGCCTGGCTGCCTTCTGCCCACCCAGGGATGCACTGCGGGAACTCCTGATGAGACTAAGGGCATATCTAATAGAGGGCATCACTCATGATGGTGCACCTACTGCTAATGGCAGAAGTGCAGAACACGGAGTGCTTTATTTGGGAGGGCGAAGCAGCACAGGCAGCCATTCCCGGCAATCCAGGGCCAGCATCACCCCCGAACCCTTTGCCAGGGGACCCTGGTTCCAGCCCCATGGTCACATCCCAAGGGCACATGGTTCCATCCAAGAGGACTCCCATGGTCACCGGCGCCCGGGACGTACCCGTGGTGCCCAGCTCCTGTGGACCTGCTGAGTCAGGGTGGAACGAGCGCTACCTAATTGATGGCAACCTGACTCCTGAACCACAAAAGCTGTCCTCTAGTGACTGCTGCCCTGCCCTGGGCCCCCTGCCCAGGCGTCGGAGATGCATCAGACCAGGCGCTGGAGCAATCATCCATCCCTTTATTTCATGGCAAATCAAACAAGGGAAGGCACCGCCCGGCAGCATGGCACTGCACAGCGTCAGCACCGGGGGAAGGAGGGGGAGAACGCTGGCTTGTGGCTTGGTGCCTTTGGAAGGACAAAGGTGGACGTGGGATCCACGAGGCATTGCTCTCCAAAACACACCGCGGGGCTCCTGGGGCCCCTTTCATCCCATGGCTGCTGCGGAGTAGTGGAGTCTCAGTGCCGTCTTGCCAGCCACCAGCTGCCAGGCACGGGCAAAGTCTGAAGCGCGACCTTCAGCCCCCACCTGCTGCCTTTCCCAGTTGGTGGCAGCTGCTACACGAGGCCGGGTCCCCACGTCAGCACCACGGCGCACAGCACTGCCCCCACAGCACCCGGCATCGTCCCCAGGGAGGGCCTCGTGCTGAGGATGCGCAGGGTGAGATCAGCCAGGAGCAGGGAGGGGACTGAGGATGCCCAAGCACAACTGCTGCTCTTCTCTTGCATCCCATTTACCGTGCTCTCCATGGGGGGCAGCCCCGGGGCGAGGGGCTTCAGTGCAGCTCGGGTCCTCATGGGGTTGTTCCCACCACTTGTGGCTCAGCAGGGAAAGGATCCAGATGGAGGCTGCAGCACCTTGGTGCCCCCAGCTCAGCCCCAGGCTGTGGGAGTGTGCACTGCACCGGGCAGGAGGGTTGCATCCCGTGCCCACCGCCCCCAGCACCTGCGCTGGGGAACCCCTTTGTGCTGTGGGTTTGCGTTTGGCACGCTCCACGCCGAGGGTCTCCCAGCTCACCCCGCAGATTTCACTCTGAAATCCCCACCGTGCCTTCCTGGAGAGCCAACACACCTTGGGTGTCAAAGACTGGCCACCACCTGCACCCAGAGACACGCTGTCTCTTTGCACTGGCGTGGCACGGCACGGCACGGCATGGTGCACCCTGAAGGGCTGGTCCCCATCACGCAAAGCAAACAGCGTTGCCATGCCCATGGCAAAACACATTGGTGCTCAGAAATCTCCACCTGGCTGGCGACTCTCGGGGTCCCCCATTTCATCACCCCCCCCTGCAGGGGGCCAAGGTGCCCAGAGGAGAAGGAAAGAGATGGAGAGCTGCCTGGTTGCTGCGGTTCATTACCATTTTTATTGGTTGTTACGAGTGCCAGGTCACAGCCTGCTCTTGTTAAAGTTGCAAAATAGTTTGCTTCCTAACCCCCTGTAATTACTCCTGTTGGGCTCAGAAAATTTCATCATTTTACACGAAATTTCCACAGGCTTGGCCTCCGCCCAAGGATTAATTTGCACAAAAGGCTTTGAGCGAGGGAAAAGAAAAGAGAAAAGTTCTCCTTTCTTTTTTTTTCAGTATGGAGGGAGAGGAAGAAATACCCATTTTCTCTCCATCAACGAAACAAAAGAGGAGGGGAGGAGGAAGGCGTTTAATAACCCTCTTCTGAGCGGTGCCAGAGCCGAAGTGGCTGGGAACTGAAAACTGCAATTTGATGGTGGTGAAAGCCTCATGCCAGCACCTCCCCCAGAAATGCGGGGTTGGGGCGGTGGAGCCTCGGCCAGGCGGGACTGAGAGTGGGAGGACTGAGGCTGCGGTGTCCCCGTGCTGCCAGCATTAAGACCACTGGGCACCTCGGGCTGCGGTGGGGGAATGAAGAGGTTGGGGTGGGAGGGTCGGGTTGGGGTGGATGGGGTTTGGGGTACCCAGGGGTTCTGGTTGCCCAAGGGTTTGGTGTGGCAGAGCTCTGATTGTCTTGAGGGTTTGGAATGGCCAGGGGGTTGGGATGTCCAAGGATTTTGATGGCACAGCTCTGGTTGGCCAAGGGGGTTGCGATGCCTGAGGATTCAGGGTGGCAGAGCTCTGGTGGTCCAGAGGTT
>NC_034414.1:1552997-1553666 GCF_002078875.1 Numida meleagris | reverse complement strand
TGGTAGAGCTCTAGTGGTCCAGAGGTTTGGGATGCCCAGAGGTTTGGGATGCCCAGAGGTTTGGGATGCCCAGTGATTTGAGGTGGTAAAGTTCTAACAGTCCAGAGGTTTGGGATGCCCAGAGGTTTGGGCTGCCCAGGGCTTTGGGATGCCCACTGATTTGAGGTGGTAAAGTTCTAACGGTCCAGACGTTTGGGATGCCCAGGGCTTTGGGATGCCCAGTGATTCGAGGTGGTAGAGCTCTAATGGTCCAGAGGTTTGGGATGCCCAGAGGTTTGGGCTGCCCAGGGCTTTGAGGTGGCCGAGTTGTGTAGGCCATATGCCAGGACAAAGATGGAGCAGGGGCACGTATCTCCACCACGAAGTGGCAGGGAGCGATAGGACTCCCAGGCACCGATCGAGGTCCACCTCCACCGCCTTGGGAAAGCCCTTGGCCGAACTCCAGGCTCGCCGGCGACCGGATGGGAAGGGGAGCGCTCCCGGCGCCGTGAGTCAGCAGCGCTGCGCACCCACCCACCCACCCGGCCCCGGTGGAAGCGGCGGCGGCGGCGGCGGCTGCGTGGGTGTGGGAGGTTACGGCGCTGCCGGGACGTCTGCGCGCGGGGACGGGGATTTCAGCGCTCGCTGCGAGAGCGCGTGGGAAGCGAGCGGAGAAAAGCGAAGAGTGAA
>NC_034414.1:1544721-1551470 GCF_002078875.1 Numida meleagris | reverse complement strand
CCCTCCCCCGTGGGATTCCGCAGCCCCCTCCTCGCCCCCCGCCCGTGAGGGGCCGCGTGCTTTGGGGAGGGGGGCTGCACGCCGCCGTTTTGCTGAGCTCATGCTCCCCGGGCACGGCTCGGCCCCGTCGTCACGAATGTGGGGCGCTGGCGGGGAGGAGGTGGCGGGCGTGCGGCCACCGCGGTGCCCGAGCGGCGGTGGCACGGCGTGGCTCGGTGACGGCCGCCGGCAGAAGGACATGGGGACATCGCGGGGACGCGTGGCAGAGCGCCGTGAGCCGCAGGCCTGCGGGATGCGGCCGCGCTGAGGGACGCGGCCACGCGTTGTCACCCGCGGCGGGCGGCGGTGCCGACAGCCTTCGAGGGGACGCTGTCGCCCGCTCGCTGCCATCGCCGCTGCCCGGCTGGGATGCCCGGTGGCCCAAGGTCACCCGGCGACGTGATGACGGCGGGGAGATGGGGCACGTCCCCACCGGCCCCTCGCCCACCCCTTCTGCAGCCCGGGCTCTGCACCTGGTGGTCATTCCCCCTCCAACGCGTCCCCGATTTGCTCCCGGAGCCGCGTCCTCCTTGCCCCCCCCCCCCCCCCGTTTTCCCCCGGGGCCCCCCCCCCCCCGTTGAGTGCCGTGCCGCCACAAGGCTGGCGTTAGAATGAAGCGCACGCCCCTTCTGTCCCCCAGTCCCACTCCTGGCTCTCCCGCTACGTGGGGCATCGCCGTGAAACCGGCCCTATAGCATCAGGGTGCCGCAGTGGCTGACACCGGGGCACCATCTGCTCTGCTCGCCGCTCCCCTGCCTGTCCCTCCGCTGCTCCGTGGCTCCGTTCCCCCTCTGGGTTTGGCACCCACGGCCAAGCCACTGGATGTAGGTGGCCTTGGGGACGGCTGGGGTGCCAGGAGGAGGAGGGTGTAGGGACCAGGTGCCTGCAGCCCTCTGTCCCCAGAGCTGCACTCCCCGTGGGCACAGCCAGCACCGTCGGCGTGGCTGTGGGGGAGACGCGTGGGGTGAGGGGGGTAACTTCAGTGCCACTGAACTGCGTGCCCGATGGGGGAGACCTCCACTCCGTGCCCACTGCCAGCACCAGCCTTCCTCTCTCCCCCAGCGGCTGCACCCGAACGCTCCATCCCCGTGCCCCAGACAGGTGCTGGGAGCTGTGGTCAACGGGCCCCACCTGCGTCCTCGTCCTCGCTCCCCACCTGCGTCCTCGTCCCCTCGGGTGCAGATAAATAACCCAGTGTGCCCTGCCAAGAGCCAGGCACCTGTTCTGTCCTACGTATTCCCCACCTATGCCCACATCCCCGTGCAGCTCTGTCCTGTCCCCGTGGCAGTGGGGTGCCCGTGGGGGTGCCTGGGGTGGGGATGGGCGTGGGGATGGGGATGGGGACAGAGGTAGCGACAGGGAAGGGGAAAGGGATGGGAATGGGGATGAGGATGGGGACGGGGATGGAGATGGGGACGAGGATGGGGACAGGGATGGGCCGGGCCAGTTGGTGGGGACATCGTGACATGGGGATGGGGAGCTCTGGTCGATCCCCCAGTGCCAAGGAGCAGAGCGGAGCCAGGGGCGGCTTTCCTCCGCCTGATCTCGCGGCTTTTCAGCCTGCTGGGGAAGGGCGGGGAGAGAGAGGGGAATGAAGACAGATGCAGATAATATCGCTGCCACCCCCCAGCCCCTGGGGGCTCAGCTCCGATATCTATTATAGATGAATTCAGCAGGGGAAGGGCTTTCGAAGAGCAGACAGCGGGGCTGGCGCGCGGCGGCTGTGTGCAAAGGCAGAGTGCCAGCCTGAGTGTTGAGCAGGGACAGCGGGGACCTGGGGACAAGGCTGAGGGCACACCGTGGGGCGTGGTGTGCTGGGGCCACGGCGGGTTTGTCCCGAGCCCCTCGGTGCCATCGTGCCATCGTGCAGTGCCGTGTGTCCAGCTGTGAGCTCGGGGTGCCACGGGAGCGTGCAGGGTCCCCCTGTCCCTGGATACCGTCCCCGGGCAGCTCCGCTCCTGGCCCTGCTGCAGGAGGGAGCGGGTCACCTTGGGGGGAGTTAATGAGGTTTGAAAGGGAAGCGGCCGACGGCGCTGCTGGAGACGGAGCCGAGGCATTGAGGGAGGGAGGGAGGGCACGGCATGTGGCACGGTTCTCTCCGCCCAAGCCGGGGTACCCCCACAGTGGGATGCATGAAGATGGAGAGGGAGATGGGGACCCTCCCTGCTGCCCCATAGGTGACGGTTCCCACCGTCCGGGGGTCTGAAAGCATCGCTGAGGGTGCAGCTTGGGGTCCCTTTGTGGAGATGGGGGTGAGGAGGAGGCTGTACACATGGGGCCACGTTTTGGGGAGACAGCTGGGGCTGAGCCAGAGCTATCCATGCTGGGGGACGGGGGATGTCACAAGGATGTCGGGAGCTGGGATGCCGACAAGGGAAGTAGCGCTTGGTGTGGTGGCTGGGAATCTGTGGGTACGCAAAGTTCTGGGGGGCTCAGGTGCTCATCGGAAGCGGGAGCCACGAAGGAGAGAAACCGCACACGTCTCCAGAAATCCTGAGCCAAAAATAACCTGACCGCAGGAGAGCACTGGGGGAAGAGCACATCCACGTGCCACCCTCTGTGTGCAGGCACCGTGGGCACGAGGACATGTGCCCTGGGGGTCCCCACTGCCCCTCACTGTGCTGCACCGCAGGAGGGTTTGTGGCACCGGCAGGGCACGCTGCTGGTGTTTTGGGATGGTGCCCGTGGGCGCCTCTGCCACCCTTTGCACCAGAAGTGTTGGCATTCCCGATGGGTGCCAGCGGAGAGGGGTTGGGGAGGTGTTGGGGGTCTCCGGGGCGGGCGGCTCGGCGTGGAGGGAGGCAGAGACGGACAGATTGACAGCTCTGGGGGCCGGCCAGATGGCTGGATGGAGAGACAGCTGTGTACGAGGGACGGACGGATGGCTGGAGAGATGGATGGGTGTGTGTTGGAGAGGGGGCCGCGCGGATAGACAGACAAATGCACAGATGGAAAGCAGACGCCTGTTCCCATCCCTCTCGCCCTGGGCGCTCCTGGTGCGGTGAGCGGCAGCGCTCGGTGGAGACGGGTGCCGGAAACGTGGCCAGCAAATTGCCAGAGTGGCCACCAGCAGCAGGGGCTGGGCGGGTGACCGTGCCCGCTCTGCGCTCCCCTCCTGGGGGGCTTCCAATCCCGGCACGCCGGCACGCTGCACAGAAGCGCAAAGCTGCAAATTCGCAGCTTCTCAGCTGCAACCTAAAAATAAGAGGTTGGGGAAATATCTAGCAAATGAGTAGGAGGATGAGCAGGGCGGGAATGAACAGCGTGGCACCAGGCAAGCGGCATCTGGGAAGCCCCGCCGTGGCACCGCGGCCACTTCGCTCCCGCCCCACGGCGCGGCACGGCGCGGCGCGACGCTCCTGTCGTGCGCAGTGATGCTCTGAGCCCGCACCTGCCAGGACCACGCGCCCCATTTCCACCCCTGCCGTCCCCACCCGGGCTCGCCGTCGCATCCCTGCGTGGCTGCGGGCACGCTTGGCACCCTCGCCCGCTTCCCCTTCCGCTGCCGGCGCTTGGCACGCGGCGGAGCCTCGGCGCGGAGCCGCGCGCGCCGGCTGCGGGGAGCGGCTGCGATCGCGCTTCCCGGGAGCGCAGCAGGCGGGGGTTATTTTGGGAGCTCGGGGGGGGGAGGCTCCGTGCTTCGATACTCCCCGCTGAACATTTTGGGGGGATTGGCCGTTTTCAGGCTCCGTGCCCAAAAAGAAAGCGCTGTGAGCGTGACGCGGTCACCCTCGGGGCACTGGTGGCTGGACACAGCCCCACGTCACCAATGTGCCCGCTGGCTGTCCAAGCCCGTGGCTGTGATAGGGATGCTCCCCCTTCCCAGCATTGCAGCCAGGGGCCACGTCTCCCCCCTGTGCCACCTCTCCCCCTGTGCCACCCCTCTGTGCCCCAGGCAGCACCTGCAAGCTGGGGACAAGCCGGGAGCTCTGCGCTTGGCTTCTCTGCTTAATTAAGCGATGCTAATTGACTGGAAAACAACTCATTGTGAGTGCTGCCGCAGCAAAGCCCAGCGATGCCCAGCGGTGCCGGGGGCGTGTGACCCTGCGGTGTCACCGGGGCGGGAGCCAAAGTCCCCTTGGTGACAGCATCCTCTGCTTTCTCCTTCCTAAGAGGGATAATCCTCAGCGTCACGCCTGCGGCACGCTGTCCTTCTCCCCTTCGATTTCCCTGTATGGGATTATACTGGAGGTGAACTTGACCCTGTGAGGAGTGGCAGCCACCGGCGCGGGGTCTCTGTCCCTGTGTCCATGCACTCGCATTCTTGGAGCTGCGTTTTCCAGCCTGGCTGGCACCTTCCCACCCGCCCTTCCCTTGGGGATACGGTGGACAACAGAAGGGCAGAAGCACGGTGGATTCTCAGCACTGGGAGCACTGGGATGCGGTGCCAGGACGGTGTCCCACACCACGTCCCCAAATGGGGCAGCCGCCGGAGGGGCTCGGCCCCATTGCCTCTGGCACCGTGCTAAGAGCCACACTCCTCCACGGCGCTCTCTAAATGTTAGAAATTAAGGGCTGGTCCCAAATTCCCTCCTAGGCAACAGTTGCTAAGCGGGTTCTATACACGGGGCCTCGTGACCAAGCGCCGGAGCCCCCCCACCCCCCCCACCCCTCCCTCCTCCTGGCCCGGTTCTGTAGCACGTGCATGTCCCAGGTCCCCATCCCACGGTGCCACCCGCCCCTGGTGGCACCGTCACCTGCCGGCCCCCTCTGGGCACCGGGCTCCAGGGGCGCTCATCCAACTCCTTTATTGCCCCCGTGCCCCCTGCCTCCCCCCCCAAGGATGGGGGCTGCCAGCGCTTTGTCACCCATCGTCCCCCCCGCGGGCATCAGGCGTGGGAGCAGGGCGCGGGGTCCGGCCGTCGTGACTCATGCGAGCGCCGGAGCCGCCGGCAAATTTCATTACAATAACAAGGGCTGCGGGTGAATTAATTATTAACCATTATTGTTTAATATTTATACTGCAGCACGGCTCAGGGTGGGCTCGCTCCGGCCTCTCCGTCCCCATTGGTGGCGGGGATGTCTGGGCACAGATGGCACCATGGCGGGGTCACCCCTGGGGATGGGGTCCCACCGGACCCCTGCGGCACACCGGGGAGGAGCAGGGTGGTGGCCCTGCCGCGTGTCCCTGGTGATCCTCTCCCCGTTTGTGCCCACGCTGCAGGTGCTGTGGGGTGGCCGTGGGTCCCCGGGAGGGCTGTCCGTCCACCCTCAGGTCCCCCAGGCTCAGCTGTGCTCTGCTCCTCCCCAGGGGCCCCCTCCCGCGATGTCGTCCTCGTCTCAGCCATCATCACCGTCAGCCTTAGCGTCACCATCGTCCTGTGCGGCATCTGCCAGTGGTGCCAGCGCAGACTGGTAAGTGTCCGTGGGGTAGGGAGCAGCCAGCCCGCCCCCATCCCTGTCCCTTTGTCCCACCGTAGCCACCTAGCTCGCTAACTGGCCTTAACTGTGCTCCAGTCTGCTGAGCATCCATTGGAAATCACAGCACAGCACTGCCCTGATTGCGAGCCCCAGTTCCTCCGCACGTGCCACCACGTCTCTTACGCTGGGAATGGCAAATCAATTAACCCAGGGTCAATGAAGCCTCAAATTACCTCCTCCATCCGGAGGGCAGCGCCTGGCCCTGACCCCTCTGCTGTCCCCGCAGGGAAAACGGTACAAGACATCCCTGGAGACCGTGGGCACCCCAGATTCCAGCCGAGGCCGCAGCGAGAAGAAAACCATCAAGTAGGTGCCAAGGCAGGGGGAGAGGGGCCGGGATGACACGGCCACAATGACACAACTTCACCCCTGGACGTGCGGGGACACCAGGAGCAGGGCATCCAAGGGAGGACGCTCCGTGGGGACGGAGGTGGCTGTCCCCGTGGCTCGATTTTTTGGCTAGGGATACCGAGCAGTGCGTGGTCTGCGGTTATGCCCAAGCGTCCCCGGTTTTGCAGCGCTGTCATCCCCTTGGTTGGGGCAGAGGTGTCACCACGACCCCCGGCAGCAGAAGAGCACCCTGGGGTGCCGCTGTGGCACCAGAGCTGGGGCGCGCACGGGGGACGCTCACGCATCCTGTGGCACCGCGGGGATGGAGCACGCTTCGCCCGTGCGGATAACGGCAGGGCACGGGTTGGGGTCCCTGTGTATCCAGACAGGATCTGGGGGTAATGTGCCAAAAGGGAGCACATGAGGAGGGGGGGGCAGGGACCTGGCAACGGGACCCGCTCTACTCACAGCTGCGTCCCTCTCCGGAGCTGGCTGCCAGGACGCTGGGAAGCAGCCCTGCACAGCATTTCTCTAACCCTCTGCACCCTTTTCTCCCCTCAGCCTGCTCCCATCTCTCCGCAGCCGTCCGTCCGTCCATCCGTCTTGTCTGTTTCTCTCCACAGGGCCCAGCCGGGGCGGGGGGCTGCGCTCCCCCTGGCAGGAATTCAGCTTTCTCTCTTGTATTTCCCTCTTCTTTCTCCCCCCCCCCCCCCCCCCCCCCCTTCACGGTCTGCTGTAGCGATCTAGACAGAGACTTTTGGAATAACAATGACAACACAGTGCAGCAGAAATGGAGCTCGTACCCTCCCAAGGAGTTTATTCTAAACATTTCACCTTACGCCCCGTACGGTGACCCGCGCCTTTCCCTCAAGTGAGTCTCTCCTTACCGGGCTATGACTACATGGGCAGCACCCACGCGCCTTCCTCCTCCTCCTCCTCCTCCTCCTCCTCCTCCTCCT
>NC_034414.1:1537342-1544433 GCF_002078875.1 Numida meleagris | reverse complement strand
AGTGCTGATGTCTCTCTCTCTCTCTCTCTGTCTGTCCGTCCCTTGTCTGTCTGTCCGCCTCTGGCTCCGTCCCCCCCTCCTTGTCCCTCCGCACACCGTGGCTCCCTGACACGTCCGTCCGTCCGTCCATCCGGCCCCTTTCCGTGTCTGTCCTGGGGGGGTCCGTCTGCCGGCCCGGCCCAGTGGCTCTCTGTTATCAGGGGCTAAGCTGACGGCGTCGGCCACCGCAGGCTTGGCCGGGGACCGCGACGGCCGCCCCGGGGACAAGCAGCAGTGCGCCGAGGATGGCATGAGGAGCAGCGTCTCTGCGCACAGCGAGCCCGGCGCAGGGAAGGCAGCGAGGGGCCGCTGGCACACGGTGCAGAGCCACTTGGCCGCAGGGAAGCTCAGCCTGTCCAAGTGAGTGAGCACGCACGGCCTTCCCGGATGGATGCTCCCCAGCCCCGAGCCCGGGGCCGGGAGCCGCTCGCCCGCATCCCCGCGGCGCTGGGACATCGTGGGGACGCGCTGCTCCGCCGTCCACGTGCCATCCGCGGTGCGACCCTGTGCCGGGGTGCATCGGGGCACTATCTGAGCTTTAGGGGAAAAAAAGTGGTGGCAGCAGGTCGCTGGCCGCGGGCTCGAGGCCTCCGTATCCCCCACCTCCCCAAACTGGGGCTGGAGCAGCCCCTGCTCCGCCGGGCACTGAGTTCAGATCCCAAAAACATCGCTGTGCCGGATGCTGCTGAGCTCTGCAGGATGCACTGAGCCAGGTGCAGGGAGATGGGCAGAGTTAAGGGGATGGCGATGCCACCCTCAAAGCCTTCTGATTTTTTGGCATCTTTGCGCAACAGTCTCCTTGTGTCCGGGTGTTGCTGTGGGGCAGGGCTCCTCTTGTGCAAGGCGTCCTGGGCAGGAAGCATGCGGGAAGCGTTAGGTGCCACCACGCCACGGCCACTCAGTGCCGTCCTTGTGTCACCGTCTTACAGCCACTCAGTGCCCTCTGGTGGCACTATCCCACGGCCAGTCAGTGCCCTCCCGGTGTCACCACCTCCCAACCAGTCAGCGTCCCCCAGGACCCCAGGGGGACAGGTTTGGGGGCTGCAGTGCCCTGTCCCCGTGCGCCTCCCACGTGGCGCGGTGCCGGCAGATCCCGCGCCTCCAGCTGGCTTGGGGCCGAGCAGAGCCAGATTTAGTTTCCCGTGATGGAGAGGTTGTAAATGGAACTAATTTCAGATTTGATAGGAAACTGAAAGGAGGTCGGCAGCGGGCGCGGAGGAGGCACAGTGCCCCACGTGCCTTCAGGGCCCGGGGGCCGCGGGGCCGGATCTGTCCCAGCTCTCCACTCCCCTCCCTCTTCTCTCTCTTTTTCTCACCTCTCACTCTTTCTTCATCTCTTTTTTTTTTTTTTTTTCAATTTTGATTACTATTTATATATATATATACAGATATATATATATATATATAAAATTTACTCTCCCCGCAGCTCTGCCTCCCCGCTGCTGCGATGCACAACGGCACAGCTTTGCCCCGCCGGCCTCTGGGCAACGCAGGAACCGTGGTGCTGGGGAGGGTGGGAGGGGGGCTGCTTCTGAAGGAGGCTCCCCCCCGCACCAAGGACCCCCTCAAGGCTTTAGCCAGGCTGGCTGGGCTGCATGCCCTTATTCAGCGCGACGGCACCGTGCCACGCGCGAGCTGCTCTGCATGCGGGCAGCGCCCGGAGCCACACTTTGTCCCCATCCATGAGAGTCATGGGCATCCCCAAGGGTGCCCGGCAGCAATGCGCATCCCCATCTGTGCCAACCCACCGGGATCCTGTCTGCTCTCCATGCCGCTGCTGCGTGTTGCGCTCTGCTCGTGCCCGGCTTCACCCTTGGGGACGCGTGGTGCACTGTGCCATCCCGGTGCGCCGTGCCATCCCGGCGCGCCTCGGTGCTGGGAGGGATGGGGTAACGGGGACGGGGCGGGCCGGCTGCGGCACGTGAGCGGGCGCCGGTGTGGCACCAAGGGACCCGCCTTCCCACAGCAGCGGCCTCATTACGCAGCTGGCAGACGAGATCGGGCGGGCGCTGAGCACACACCGGGCAGGCGGCGGTGGTGAGATGGCAGCGCGGGAGCGCAGAGAGGCCGTGCCGCGGCCGGGAGGCAGAGAAACCGCTCGCTGTAGCCTCTGGCCCCTGCCGGAGCGCTCCCTGCACTGGGGCATCTTCTCGCTAACTCTCTTCTTTTCCTTCCTCCAATTTTGCCCCTTCACCTTCTTCTCCTTTCTCTCCTCTCCTCTGCCCTTCCTCTCCCTAAGTTTCGAGGACTCCACCCTGTCCACAGCCACTACCCTTGAGTATATCCCCACCTCAGCAGGCGACCCCAAATGCCAGAGGCCCCGCACGCTCATGCGCCAGCAAAGCCTGCAGCAGCCCCTCAGCCAGCACCAGCGCAGCAACCACAGCCAGCCGACCACCAGCCAGAGCCTGGGCCACCTCCAGGCCCACAGCAGCTCGTCCGGCGGCGCCGGCAACCCCCGGGGCTCCCGCGGTGGCCAAGTGCGCCAGGGCATCGCTGCGGGCTCCAAACAGCGCACGAGCCGCTCCAACCCCGGCAGCTGGGACCACGTGGTGGGGCAAATCCGCAACCGTGGCTTGGACATGAAGTCCTTCCTGTAAGTTCGCTCGCGGGCTTCTCCTTCCCCCCCCGGCGGTTCCTCCAGGCTTGGGTAAAGCCCACGGCGGGGGCTCAGGGAGGGCTCCCACCCGCCCAACCTGGCTCGGTGCCCGTGGGTCCCGCTCGGCTCCGTGGGATGCGGGGACGCTGCAGTGACGGTCCCCCCCGGTGTGGGGTGTCCAGCTTCACGGCCCCGATATCGGTGCCCGCTCAGGCTGCAGGGTGCTCCACGCTGTCCCTGCCTCTCACGGTGTGCTCTCCCCATATCTCGTCGCGCGCTGTCCCCTTATCTCGCCATGGGATGCCGTCGCTGCTCGGTATATCCCATCCTCTGCATCCTCCCTGGAGTCACCTCCCCTGATGCCCCAGGGTCTCCTGATCTATAGCTGAGGCTCCCCAGGGTCGTGTTGCTCCCTGTTTCCGTGGGTTCCGGCCCCAGTTTGCGTGGGACCCCCATCCAGAGCCGGGACGCGCCAAGCGAGCTACGACCGTGCTGCGGAGCCATTAATGCTGCTTTTGCTTTTTGCTCTCTTTACTCGGTACCTCGGTGCCATCGTGGCCCCAGGATGCCACCGGCCCCTGTCACCCCGTAGCTCTCACCCACCCCCAGATGCCATCTCATCCGCAGGGGCCGCGCTCCCGGTCCATCCCCACCTGAGGTCCCCATCCTGATGCTGTGTTCTCCTCTCTCTTTCTCTCCCCCCGCCTCGCTCCCTCCCCGCCGGGCAGGGAAGGCCGGATGGTGGTGTTATCCCTGGTTTTGGGACTCTCAGAGCAAGATGACTTTGCCAATATCCCCGACCTGCAACCCGCTGGGACGCAGCCGAACCAGCCGAACGCTCAGGGGGACAAGAGGTAGGAGGAAGGAAGAGGGCAGTCCTGCAGGAGGACGAGACGCAGGGTGGAGGAGGAGGAGGAGGAGGCGGCCGGCCTCGCGGAGCGCCCAGGTTGGAGCGGCCAGGCAGCGGGCACGGCGACGGCTGCAGCTCTCCCCGCCAGAGCGGCGACGCCGAGCACACCCTGACCCCTTCCTCCCCATCCTTCCCTCCTTCCCTCCTCCGTCCATCCCCATCCTCATCGCCACTGGCCGCATGCTCGGGGGGCTCAGGGCACCGTGCCAGGAGAGGATGCGCTGCCGGGGGCTAGGGGACCCCCCAGAATGCCGCGCCGCGCCCCGGTGCACACGCAGGGATGGCTCCGTGGGAGCTGTGCCCTGAGGCTCCTAGCGGGGCCAGCTCGAGCTCCCGAGTGGCACCGGGAGTCCTCACGTTGGTGGCAGTGCCACCTCAGAGGAGGGCGGCTGTGCCCCCCGGCACGATCGCCATGC
This sequence comes from Numida meleagris, assembly GCF_002078875.1. Lineage (NCBI taxonomy): Eukaryota > Metazoa > Chordata > Aves > Galliformes > Numididae > Numida > Numida meleagris. Next base: position 1,540,469 of record NC_034414.1, on the reverse strand, counting down.
GAAGGCAGCGGCCCCATTCTCTCCCACCAGCTATTTTTACCCCGCTCGCCTTGGTTTCGCTCCATGTTTTAGCAAGTTCCCCAGTGCCGCCGTCGCATGACCGACACTTCCATCCCTTTCCTCCATCCCGTGGCCCCGCAGCAGGGACAGCTCTGCGCCTCGTGACGTCTCCGTCCATCTGTCCCCATCTCTCGGCTTCTTCCTTTCCTTGCAGCCCGTCCCGGAGAAGCACCACAGCACATCTCCCGTGCCAGCGGCCGACCTCTCCGTGCACCCCGCTCCTCTCTCCCTTCCCTCCCACCAGGCCCGCTGCGGAAGATGCTCCTCCTCCCCTCTCTCGCTCTTCCTCCCTTTCTCTTGCTGGCTCGGCGCACACCACCAGGCAGCTCCAGGCACCAGCCCTCCACCTTCGCTCTGTTCTTAACCTGACTTTGCCTCCCCAGCTCTCTCTGTCCTCCCCGTGCGCCCGTGCGAGGGGGCTGCCCCCGTGCCTCCTCCATCCTCCCCCTGCCCCAGGTCTCTGGCATCTCCATCAGTGCTGCGTGTGCTTGCCGTGCTGGTGGGTGTCTGCATGCCCGTGCCTTTTTCGCCCCAGGGTTGGCACCGCCGTGCTCTGTCTGTCAGCGTGTCCCCGTGCCGTGTGCTATCCCCACAGCCAGGGCACGCTTCCCCCCCCCCCTCCTTGGATCAGTCCCTGCCACTCTGTGCCCATGTCCCCATCATGCATCGTGGCAGCGTGGTCCTGGCGTGTGCCCATTGCCGCTCCGTCCATTCGCAACTCCGTGCCCAGCTCCTGGGATCCAGACAGGGACAGATGGGGCTGAAGGACCCCGGGTCAATGGTGACAGCAAAGGGGACACTTATCAGCCAGGCACCGTGGCGCAAAGCAACCGGGCTCGGCCACACTGAGGGGACCAGTGGCTGCGCCATACCAAACTGGTGGCACGCCAGGCATGAGAGACCCACGTGCTGGCACTGGGCTGCTGGCATCCAAGGCACCGGGCTGCTGCGGGCTGCCAGCGTCTTGCAGCCTGGATCTGGCACACCCCGTGCTGCGGGCACCTCCTGCTCCCCTCCAGCCCCGCTCTAGGGCACTCCTTCTCTCTCTACAGGTTGCCAGCCGGCGGCAAGGCGGTGAACACGGCGCCTGTGCCCGGGCAGACACAGCAGGATGAGTCCGATCGCAAGACGGAGCCGCGCTCCTCTGTCTCCGACCTCGTGAACTCCCTGACCAGCGAGATGCTTATGGTGGGTCCTGGGGTGGGAAGGGGCTCTGCGATGCGGGTCGGCTGCCCCTCCTCTGGTCATGGCTTGCTGGCCGTGCCCCCGTGGCGGGGACACGATGGCTGCGCTGTCAGGAGGGATTTGGCTAATTGGTGCTCCCCGTTCCGGCGGAGCGGAGCCAGGGATCAGCTGAGGAGATGCCCATGGGTGGGAGGTGGGAGATGGGAGATGGGCTGATGCCTGCTGACAGCCACCGAGCTGGAGGAGCCAGCACTTGGAGCTCTGTGCGGCGAGGCCAGAGCAGCTGGGGTAGGAACAGCAGCCTCCGCTCACTGCTCCTCGTCCCTTCCTCACAGCTTTCGCCGGGCTCCGAGGATGACGAAGGCCACGACGGCTCCAGCCGGGAGAACCTGGGCCGCATCCAGTTCAGCGTGGGCTACAACTTCCAGGAGTCCACCCTGACCGTCAAGATCATGAAGGCACAGGAGCTGCCGGCCAAGGACTTCAGTGGCACCAGTGACCCCTTCGTCAAGATCTACCTGCTACCTGACAAGAAGCACAAGCTGGAGACCAAGGTGAAGCGGAAGAACCTCAACCCGCACTGGAACGAGACTTTCCTCTTTGAAGGTATGGGCTGGGAAGGGAACGGGATGGAGAGGGGCCGCCGACCCCCGTGGGTGTTACCTCACGGCCTCCGTCTCCGGCGCAGGGTTCCCCTACGAGAAGGTGGTGCAGCGGGTGCTGTACCTTCAGGTCCTGGACTACGACCGCTTCAGCCGTAACGACCCCATCGGGGAGGTGTCCATCCCCCTCAACAAGGTGGACCTCACCCAGATGCAGACCTTCTGGAAGGACCTGAAGCCCTGCAGCGACGGCAGCGTAAGACCCACGGGGAGGGGGGGGTCCCTAGGGGGCCGTGCCCGTCCTTGTGATGTCCCAGTAGGGTTAAGTCCTCATTTGGAGTCAAAATGAGGTATTTCAGGCAGATCTAAAATGAAAGCTTTCTTCTGCCCCCAACAAGAGTAGAAAATGTCCCACTTGGGGCTGGCCCCGAAAGGGATGTACTGGGGGTGGCCCCGAAGTGTCCCACTGAGGTTGGCCCAACGTGTCCCACCAGGGCTGACCCCAGCAATGTCCTGCTAGGAATGACCCCAATAAGGTCCCAGCGGGGATGTCGCTGAAACATCCTCCTGGGGACGGCCCCAAGAGCATCCCAATGGCGGTGACTGCAGAAATGTCCCAGTGGGGATGGCCCCAGAACATCCCCCTGGCAATGGCTCCAAAAAATGTCCCACTGGGAATGGCCTGAGGGCTGGGAGGGCTCCCCAGGCCCTGACAGCTTCCATGTGCCCCACAGGGCAGCCGAGGGGAGCTGCTGCTGTCACTGTGCTACAACCCCTCCGCCAACTCCATTGTGGTGAACATCATCAAGGCACGGAATCTCAAAGCCATGGACATTGGGGGCACGTCAGGTACGGGCGTGTTGGGCATCATCCCCAGGGCTCGCCTCGGGGGGCCGGGATGGTGCTCCCCACCCGGCTGGGGCTGAGCGCCACGCTGTGCCCCCAGATCCCTACGTGAAGGTGTGGCTGATGTACAAGGACAAGCGGGTGGAGAAGAAGAAGACGGTGGTGATGAAGCGGTGCTTGAACCCCGTCTTCAATGAGTCCTTCTCCTTTGACATCCCCACGGAGCGACTGCGCGAGACTACCATCGTCATCACGGTCATGGACAAGGACAGGCTGAGCCGCAACGATGTCATCGGCAAGGTGGGTCCCCGCGGTGCTGGTAGCAAAATGAGGGCAACCAGGGTTTAATTTCTTGGATTGACGCTTCGCTCGTTAAGCCAGGGATGGCAAAAGAGAGGCACCACGTTGAGCCTGTGGGGGGGCTCACAGGGGCC
>NC_034414.1:1531228-1537128 GCF_002078875.1 Numida meleagris | reverse complement strand
GTGGGTGGACCGTTGCGTTGCATTGATGTCTTATGTCCCCTGCAGATCTACCTGTCCTGGAAGAGCGGCCCTGGCGAGGTGAAGCACTGGAAGGACATGATCGCGCGGCCCCGGCAGGCGGTGGCACAGTGGCACCAGCTGAAAGCCTGAGCCTCCGGCATTGGGGAAGGTGCTGGGGACGGCACTGGGGACATCCCTGTCCTCGTCCCCTCTGCAGGACAGGACTTGAGCGAGTGCTTCCAGCCACAGTCCCCAGAGCCCTCACCCCAGTGTCACCCCACATTTTTGGAGGCTGCTGGGGAAAGGGGGGGGTGGGTCCAAGCTCCCCCCACTTCCTACTCAATACAACCTCTCCTAGCCGCCAGCGTCACCCTATCAGGATGATGTCCCCATGCCCTGCCCCGTCCCCACCCTGGGGACACCCGAGGGATCGGAAGCCATGCCGCGGTTCGTTTGCCAAAGCGGGCGCATTCATCACTGCCTCTGGTGGGGTTCGCTGCTTTACCTCCCTCCTGGCTCGTCCCCTGCCCTCTCGCACCGTGCCACCATGTCCCCCCCCCCCCCCAGCCCCGGGGTGACACGCACCACCTCCCTCGTGGGCACCGCGTGAGGATGGAGCGGTGCCATCATTGCCATCCCCGTTGTCCTTGTCCCCACGGGTGGCTTCGGGGGCTGGCACCCAGCAGGCACAGAGCCAGCAGTGTCCCTAAAGTCCCTGCCCCTCCCCGCTGTCACCGTGATGGGCATCCCCAGTGCCGGGTACCGGTGGCGGGGGTGACACGGGACCACGGATGACGCTGCTTGGTGTCCCTCCAAGGGCTCCCTGCTCTGCTGGGCGTCAGGGATGTGGCGGTCCGCAGATGTCCCCAGGGTGCCTTGGGTACATCACCAAGCTCTCTGGCGGGATGCAGGCCACCCCTGCCCGCCTGGGGACGCCACGGGGACTCTGCACCCCAGTCTTCCTGCCGCCACCGCAGTGGCACCTGGCACGTGTCCCCACGGATGGCACATCCCCACGGTCGGGACATCCCCCAGGACGGGGCGTCCTCATGGTTGGGTCACGCCTGTGAGTGTCGATGGCTGTGTCCCAGCCACTGAGGTTCATTCATCGCACGGGGGGACCCTGTGCCAAACCCAAGGAGCAGCCATCACAGGGGACCTTGGGGACACGGTGGCACCGTCCCCATTCCGCCGCCAGCGAGTCCACCAGAGAGCCCCACGAGACCATTCTGGACAATCTGGAGCAAAGTCATAATTCTGCTACGACAGTAATAATAACGAATAATAATAATAATAATGATGATGATGACAATGCTTTTAGGGACATTTGTATTTTTACCACATCCTCTCTTTTTTTAACATAACAGAGGAGAGCCACGCGCCTGGGGAAGGGGCCGCACAGAGCTGAGGGGTGAGGGGACCCCAAAGCAGGGAGTGGGGCAGGGTGCCCGCGTCCTTACCCCCCCCTCCCCGTCACCTCGGGGCTGTGTGTTCATTTTTAACTCTAGAGCTCTTAGCCGTGATCTCGTTCAGGTCTCTCTCTTCTTCATGTGACGGTAAACATCCAACTGGTGTGTGAAATACAGAAAAAAAAAAAAAAAAAAAAAAAAGTTGGAAAAAAAAGATAAAAACGACCAAAAAAAAAATTAAAAAAAAAATAAAATAAAATAAAAAAAGAGATGAAGAACCGGGGGGTGGGGGGGGTGGAGGGCAGCCTGGTGGAGGCCTCTTTGCAGAATCCTATTTTTAGGGAGCGGGGACCCTCGTTTTCTGGAGGCAGCTCCCACTCTCGGTAATAAAGGACTGTGTGAATCTGCCCGTGTACCTGATCCCTGTGGGGTGGGGGGCAAGGGGAGGTCACGCAGCAAACCCCCAAACACTGAGCATCACCCCCAAGACTGATAAATTCCCCCCCCACCCCCCCACCCCAGCGCTCAACATTCCCCATTGGGGTGGGATGGGAATGGGTTTGGAGATGGGATTGGAATGGTTTGGGGGTTGGGAATGGGGATAGGGTTGGGAATGGGGTTTGGGGAATGGGGTTGGGGTTTGGGGATGGGGTTGGGGAACGGGGTTGGGGATGAGGTTTTGGGAATGAGTTGGCGAATGGGGTTGGGAATGGGTTTGGGGACAGGGTTGGGGGAATAGGGTTGGGGATGGGGTTTTGGGAATGAGTTGCCGAATGGGGTTGGGAATGGGGTTTGGGGAAGGGGTTTTGGGAATGGGTTTGGGGATGGGTTGGTGTTTTGGGAATGGGTTTGGGGATGGGATTTGAGGATGGGTTTGAGGATGGGGTTTGGGGGATCGAAAGAGGGGTTCGGGGATGGTTGTGGACATGGCTTGGGTTGGGTTTGGGGGTGAGATTTTGGCTTGTTTCCCCTGGGAGGTTCTGCACACGCAGGGCACAAAGCTGCCATGCCCAGCGTGGTGCCTGTCCCCAGCGCAGGGGGAACACGGCAGCCTGGGGAGCTGGCAGCACGGTCAAGGCTCAAGTTGCTGTGATAAATAATTGCGTGGACGCTGCTCTTGAATAAATAAAAGAAATTCCAGATGCGGGGCTGGTGGAGAGCACCCAAGGAACATGGCTCCTCGCCGGTGCCAAAACAGGGGACAAAGCGAGCCCCTGGTGCCAGTGGCTTAGGGCTGCATGCTGCCCAGCCGCAGCTCGGGGTTTTGGCAGCACAGAGCCCTCGATAGCAGCAGGGTTATGGCAGAGCCCGGGCTCCTGTGGCATCACAGCAGCGATCCCCAGCGCCTGCAGTCAGCGGGAGCAGATGGAAATAGCAGCACGTTCCCAGCTGCAAAACGCGTGCGGGGATGTGCGAGCAGGCAGAGAGGGATATATATAGAGGCAGACGTATGGATGAGGCACCGCAACGGGGCCGGCACCCGAAACACTTCCAATGCCCGCAGCAGGTCCTGGATTCCAGCCCCGTCCCAGCACAAATCCCAGAGCTCAGAGGGATAGGGAATAAGAATGCAAGGGGGGGGGAAAGCATTGGAAAGGCGGGGAGAGCTCTGCAGGCATCAGTGTCATGAGCCGTAGGCACAAGCTGGTGGCACCCAGGGCCACCCACACCCTGTGCCCTGCCACTGTTCCCCAGGGGCAGAGCCAGACCCCAAAAAGGCGACGGATGCCCCACGCTGGGTTTCAGCAACCCCCATTGTGGCAGTGGCTGAGGCCGGTGCCGGCGCTCCCAGGCATCCCGCTGCTTCCTCACAGCCCTGAAAATAGCTGCAAAGGGAAAAGGATGCGGCGGGCAGGCGGGCTGGCTGCCGGCCTCCAACCCCAACCGCCTGTGATCAGCAGCGGATGCGCGGTCGGTGAGCCCAAGAGCTTGGGGATGGGATTGCATCCAGACAAAGCTGAATGAGGCTGCACGCTGCACTCGTGGCCCTCTCCCAGTACCCCCTCCCCTGAGAACTGACCCCGCTGCCTTTATCACACCAGATTTGTGCTTCCTATAGGGCATGGCATGGGGCTCCCCTGCATGGAGAAGGCTGGAGGGGAGGCCTCCCACTGCCTCCTTCCCAAATCCCAAAAGAATGGGATCTCAGCACGCAGAAGAGCTTCATGCGCCCACTCCAAAACTCAATGGGCAGCGAGGTCCACGTGCAGAGGTGCAGCCAGTGCCTCTTCCTCCCCCCTCAGCCAAACAGCCAGGAGCAGAGGGCACGCACAGTGGCAGTGCCGTGGGAAGCACCCAGAGCTGTGCTGCCCATCCTCAGGGCAGAGGAATTGCACAATCAGAGCGGAGTGGTGCTTCCTCCATCCAAAAACCAACCCCTGTGCCTCTACGGGATGCTCTGAGGCACTTTGTGCTCCTCAATGGCTCCGCAACCCCTCACGGTGCATCTTCCAGCAGCACAGACCCATCGCTCTGAGGGATCCTCTCGGTGCCTTCCTCCTCCTCTTCCTCGAGGCGCTGCTGGTCCCGGAGCCGTTCCTCCCGCTCCTCCATGTACTCCACGGCCCCGTTGCCCACCAGCCGCACGGCGTCGGCCACGCAGGGCGGCTGCCTCACGGGGTTGTGGTCGTAGGAGAGCAGGCACAGGCCGGCCAGGCTCCGCAGGTCGGGGAAGCGGGCGATGCGGTTGCGATCGAGGTCAAGGACGCGGAGCTGGGCCATGCGCAGCAGCACGGCGGGGAAGTGCTGGAACCGGTTGCCGTAAAGCCAGAGGCCCTGCAGGCCGGCCATGCGGGGCAGGGCAGAGGGCAGGCGTGCCAGGCGGTTGTCTCCCAGCTGCAGGCTGCGCAGGCCCGGCAGCCCCAGGAGGGCTTGGGGGAAGCGGCCCATGATGTTGCCCTCCAGCCAGAGGCAGCGCAGGCTCTGCAGGCGGCCGAAGGCAGGAGGCAGCCCCTGCAGCCCGTTGCGGCCCAGGTAGAGGTAGGCCAGGCAGGGCAGGTGGCACAGGGCCTCGGGCACCTCCAGCAGCTCGTTGCCGTCCAGAGCCAGCGTGCGGAGGTGCCGCAGGGAAGCCAGCTCGGCCGGCACGTCGCGCAGCCCCGCGCCGCTCAGGTACAGTTTGCGCAGCCCGCGTTGAGCCCACAGCGCCGGGGGCAGCCGCCCGCCCCGCGCCTCCAGCCGCTGCTCCACGCCCGCCGGGCCCTCGGCCGATATCGGACACGTCGAACCGCCGCTGCCCATCGCCTCCAAGTGAGGACGCCGTCCCCAAGGCAACCCGGCACAGAGCGGGAGGCGGGGCCTACTGGAAGCGTGCCCGCTCCGCTTTGGGCCCCTCCCCTTAGCTGTACGGCCGAGCCCCCTGGTTGCCCCCCCTCTTCCGTGTCTCATGGAGCCTAGCGTCCACCATCCTGGGCCATAGGGGGGACCTGCAGCCCCCACGAGATGGCACGGAAATGAATGAGGTCCCCACTGTGCCGTGCCAAGGTGATGCCCGGCCCCATTGCAGCTGAGCAACGGGGCAGGGACCACAGCTTGGCGCTGGGACAGACAAACGGACGGGGAAACGGCAAACTCTGGGGTGACCCACGGTGCCTGAGTACCTGGACGCAGTGGAACATCTCTGTGGACATTAGGATGGTGACTCTGTCTCCAGGTAATCAGTGTGGTGACGCATGGGAACTCGGCCGCAGGACGCTTGTACCAGGAGCTAGCAGCCACAGCTTTATTTGTCGAGCCCTGAGAGTCCGAGGGAGGAGCTGTCAGTTTGGGGACTCAAAGAGGTACTCCAGGTCCGGCTGCCGCAGTCTCTGCTCCTTCTTCTTGTTCTTAGCAAGCTCCTTCAGCATGGCCATCACCTCATTGTCAAACACAGCCGGCGTGGGCTTGGCTTCTGCAGTACAAAGAAGAGGCAGAATGTAGGAGAGCAGCTCCACACCACCCCAAGTCGCCCACATGTCCCACAGCCCAGAGCAGCGTGCACGTACCCGTGGCCCAGTAGTAGATATCCCAGTCGTTGCTGGGCTCATTGATGAGGCGGTCATAGAGGTTCAGCTGCCTCTCATCCATGCGGCTCAAGTTCTCCTTAGCAAAAAGGCTGCAGGAAAACACACGGGGATAAGCGGGGCTCAACCTCCAGCCTGGGGAAAAGCTCCTTCCTGCTCGAGCCCTGCCACGGTCCGTGCGAAGCCCCACCTGAGCAGGATGCAGTTCTCAAGCATGCCCCTCTTCCTGCTCTCGTACAGCAGACGCGCTCTCTTGGTGGGCAGTGGCTCATTGGGGCGCTCCTTCCAGGGAGGCAGTGGGATCTCCAGCATGTCCTTCCCCGAGTCGCCCAGCGAGGCCCCGCTGTAGCCACGTGGAGTGCACAGCGGTGCCAGCACTGGGCGGCGTAGGGTGCAGAGGGGCAGCGAGCACAGCTGTCAAGGAGATGGGAACGGGATGAGGAGAGCCCTAGCAGAGCCCCACAACCCCTAGTCCCCTCCCCCTCCCCAT
>NC_034414.1:1526233-1529958 GCF_002078875.1 Numida meleagris | reverse complement strand
GTCGGAGGGAGTGGACCTGATTGATATCTACGCTGACGAAGAGTTCAACCAGGTGTGGAGCTTGGGAGGGGGGAGGCAAACAGAGGGGGTCTGGTAAAAAAAAAAAAAAAAAAAAAGAGGGTTTGGGGCACACGTGTGGGGCTGGGATCGACCCCACGGGTCGGGGGGGTTCCCCTTGGACAGCTCTCAGAGCAAAGAACGGGGCCCGTAGGTCAGTGAGTTCCTACTGGAAGAGTTTCCACTGCTGTACTGGGCTCAGTTTAGGAGTTCTTGGGCAGTTTGCTGATAGCGAGTATCCTTGGAGCTCAGGACAGGAGGGAGAGATGAATGGGGGAGGAATAAACAGACGTGCAGAGGTCATAGGGAAATAATGGAGAAACCCAACAGCAGTTGCACGGAATGCCAGAGTGAGAGCTGAAGGGAGTGAAGGGCTGCTCCGGACTGGGAGATCTGGGGGCAAAGCTGAGAGGGATAATGCGAGGCCAGCCTTTGGAAGGCAATGTGACAAAGCATAGAGTTCTGTTTAGAGAATGAGGGCAAAATTAACTCTCCCTGTTGGAATTTCTCGACCCTTTCTATCAGCCAAAGGAGCCCAGTACCGAAAGTTGTGGCTTACCTTAGGAACAAGTTGTCAAGGAGAGAGCATCAGGGAGGAAATGGTTTTGTACTGGGTTTCTGTGAGCCCTTAGGGCTGCCTGCTGATGGAGAGTGGCATCTTTTGCATGGGGAGATGGGGCTGCTGTGGTCTCGGGGATCAGAGAGTGGTTTTCTTGAGGGCTTGGAGAGGGAGGGCTCAGTCTTCGCAGTGTTGAGGCAGATCTCTGGGTTTGTGCTGCCCAGGAGCTGGGGAGCTTCCTCAGTGCCGGCTTCGTCTTGCCAAAGGCTGCACTGCTGCAGAGCCTGCAGGAAGAAAGTTGGTGGCCTGAAAGGGAACGGAATTGTGCTGGCGTAGCCAGGTGACGGAACAGCCTGCGGGCAGGGCAGGAGGGATGTGGTACCTGCTGAAGGGAGTAGGAGGCTCAGCCCCGAGGTGTTTGGTTTCTGCTTGTGCCCCGATGAGAGCGGAGCTTTTTCCTGGTGGCATAGAACAAGCTGGGTCTTGCCCGGTTGCTGAGGTCACAGCCAGCTGTGGAGAAGTGGAGGAGGTGGCCCTGGGGACAGCAGAAGCCTTTGGGATGTGACACCCCGCAGGGCTGAGAGTTGGCTTGTACTGGGAGGCGCTGGGCGCGTTTCAGCAGAGCAGGGTAGTCTGCCTAGCCCCCGTGTGCCCTGACAACCCAGAGAGCCCTCCCTGAGCCACGCTTTCAACCCCAGCTTCCTCTTAACCATCTCTCCCCTCGCAGGACTCCGAGTTCAGTAATGCTGACCAGATGGACCTGTACGATGACGTGCTGACGGCCAGCTCTCAGCCCCCCGAAAGCCGCACCAGCAGCTTGGAGCCGCCCCCCGAGATCCGCCAGGAGCCATCCCCCAAACCCAACAGCAAAGCCCCCGCCATCCTGTATACTTACAGCGGGCTGCGCAACAAGCGGGCGGCTGTCTACGTGGGCAGCTTCTCCTGGGTGAGTGCTTTGGGGGGCACAAGCAAGCGAGGGTTCTTTGGAGATGGGGGGCTGCTTGGATGCAGCGGTTCTCCTTGTTCTGTGCTGTGCCAATACTCCAAGCTGGCCTTGACCTAAGGGGAAATGGACTTTTGTAGCCCTGAGAGGCTACAGAGCCAAGCCTGAGCCAGCAGGAGGGCTGCCTTTACGCGTGGGGTGCTGGGGAGGGCTGCAGAAGATGAACCCAATCCCAGCCTCTGCCTTGCTGCCCCCACAGTGGACAACCGACCAGCAGCTGATCCAGACCATCCGTTCAGTGGGCGTCTATGATGTAGTAGAGCTGAAGTTTGCAGAGAACCGAGCCAATGGCCAGTCGAAAGGGTGAGAGCTGGGGGTAGAGGGGGAACATGGGGGAATGGGGCAGCCGGGCCCCCTGTGGCCACATCCTGGGGCGGTGAGGGGGCAGAGCTTTCCCCAGCTGCCACGGAGCGGGGAGGATGAAACGCAGCCTCTCAACAGCACAAGCACTGGGGAAAGGGAGGGGGGGGATGGATGGAGACGTGCAGCACTGGGAGCCTGCTGACTGCCGACCCTCCCTGCAGGTACGCGGAGGTGGTGGTGGCCTCTGAGAACTCGGTCCACAAGCTGCTGGAGCTCCTGCCCGGCAAAGTCCTCAATGGGGACAAGGTGGAGGTGAGGCTGGCCACCCGGCAGAACCTGTCCCAGTTCGAGGCGCAGGCTCGCAAACGTGAGTGGGGCGCAGGCACGCCGCGGGCAGCTCCCTGGGCCCCACTGAGCTGTCAGGACAAGACCTTGGGGTGGGGGGACACCACCAGCAGCCTCTGGGGTTATGTCCGATTGCTGCCGAGTCTGCTTAGATCCTGACCCGAGTCTTTATGATCCCCTTTTAGGTGCTCACTCACTGCGAAGATCCCTCGTAGCCTCCTCTTCCTCCTCTCCAAACTGAATGGGCTTAAGCTCTTCAGCCTACCAACATAGCTAAGACCCTCCATATCTATTAGTAGCTCTTCTCTGGATCTCCTCCAGAATTTGTCCATCCCTGCGGAGGTAAGGTGCCCATCACTGGACACAGTATTCCAGCTGGGGCCTGGCCGTGGGCTTTCTACAATGGCCATAGATGGTCCTAGCCTCACTCCGCAGCGATGTGACGCCCTGGCCCCGCACTGGGAGGCTCTGCGGAGCCCGCAGGGACCGACTTGGCAGGAGCACGGACGAGGAGGTCTTGGCCAGCTGTGTTCATTGTAGACCCCGTGACCCATTTCACGCAAGGAAAGCCCATCTTTCTAAAGGCTTTGGCCGAGGTTCGGGGGGGTAGCTCCGACCGTCGCACTCTTCCTTCGGCTCCATTGCCGCTTGGCAGCACCGTTAGGCCGCATCCCTGCCTGCCCTCGTGGCTCGGGGGCCAGGGTTTGTGCACTTCTCCAGCATTTTCAGCCTCCCTGAGGGGTCTCGTGACGGGCTCGGCAGCTTTCCCGGAGCTCTGTCCCCTCTTTTCCTCTCCTGGCTCATCCTGAAAACTTCATCCTCGATTTCTGCCCGTCTCTTCCAAGGCAGTTTTTTTCCTTCCTCCAGCTGTCGGCACTTGGGTTCTCGCCCCCCTGGTGTCCCTCCATGCACGCGCCGCCTGCTTGAGCGGACCGCAGGCGCTTGGGGCTGTTCAGTACCTTCAGGAAGTTGGGCTCTGGCCATCTCTCCCCATTTCTTGTGGCTTTTCACCTCTGTCCGTGTCACCGCTCGCTCTGCGGCCGCTGCAGAGCCCCACCGACTGAAAGCAAGCGTCCCCAGGACGCTGCGCCGGTGGCCGCTGCCCTCCTGAGAGCGCAGGACCCTCTTGGAGGCACCCGTAAGCAGAGACTACATTTGGCTGGCTGGATCTGTCCCCTGGGCACCTTGAGCTTTCCTGAGGCCTGAACCTCATGCGCGTGTAGGGAGGAAGAGGAGGAGGTCACTGAGGGGCACGCAGGGCCTCGAGCTGCAGCTCACTGCCCTTCCCATGCCACTTGCAGGCGTGCCACCGAGGGCCCACTCACGGGACTCCGCCGACTCGCTGGATGGCCGTGCCACGCCGACAGAGAATGCGCTGCCGCCCACCCGCCTGGAGAAGCCCCCCTCCATCCTACCCTTCTTCAACCGCCCCCCCGCTGCCCTGCCCCTCATGGGGCT
>NC_034414.1:1475544-1525863 GCF_002078875.1 Numida meleagris | reverse complement strand
CCCCCCCCGCCCTGTGTCTGCGCAGCCGGGAGCTCGGTCCGCCACCCGCCCCTGTGAGCGAGGTGGAGTTCGAGGAGATCATGAACAGGAACCGGGCCATCTCCAGCAGTGCCATTTCCAAAGCAGTGTCGGGTGCCAGCGCAGGTAACGGTGGCCGCGTCCCTGCGCCCCGTTGTCCCCTCAGCCCCAACCCTGCACCTTGCTGCGTCCCTCACCGTTCCTTCCGCTCCCGGCAGGTGACTACAGCGATGCCATCGAGACCCTCCTGACAGCCATCGCCGTCATCAAGCAGTCCCGCGTTGCCAACGACGAGCGGTGCCGCGTCCTCCTCTCCTCCCTCAAAGACTGCCTGCATGGGATCGAAGCCAAGTCCTACAGCACAGGCTCCAGCAGCAGCTCTGCCAGGTACCCTGCCTCGGGTGGCCGGGGGGGGGGGGGGCGGTCCTCGGGGGCTCTGGAGGTGACCCCAACGCTCTCCTCCTTTTCCCCAGGAAAAGACACCGGTCTCGGGAGCGCTCTCCCAGTCGATCCCGCGAAAGCAGTCGGAGACACCGGGACCTCCTCCACAACGAGGATCGGCACGAGGATTATTTCCAAGAACGGAACCGGGAGCACGAGCGGCATCGGGACAGGGACAGAGAGAGGGACCGGCACCACTGAGACAGGTGAGCCCGGTGGCACGGCGTCACCGCACCCATAGCTGGGGACGCCCGGCGCTGCTGCAGCGCTGACCTTGTTTCTCATCTCTCTCCTGCAGAAGTTGGGTAGTAAGTGGTTTTTAAATGGACTCGTATCTCCTCACCTCGCCCAGGACTGCGCCACCAAGGCTGCTTCACCCCCTGCTCACCACCCACGGCTCTTTCGGGGCACCCAAGGGACTCCCTGACACCTCGTGGCCTTGGGGCCTGAGCCCTTGCCCACACCCGCCGCTACTGCTGCTTCCAGGGGAGAGGCTGAAAGCCGGAGGGCCCCGCTCCACGAATGCTCGGACCCAAAGAGAAATGGTGCTTTATTTTCACGGAGGAAGGTTCGTGAGCCCTTTCCTCTCGCAGCCCTCCAGGAGTGGCTGGAAGGGGATGGATCCCCGGGGGCACAGGGGCTCAGAGGCACAGAGCTTACCATTTCAGCTGGAAGAGAGCTGGGCTGGGGTCACCCCCTTCGCTCCGACTTTCACAGCAGGATCATAGCTTCCATGTTCATCTCCCAAAGCAGCAGCAGCAGCTCTGGCTGCCAGGAGTTGGTGCGGCCTCACACGGAGCCAGCCTCTCCCACAGAGCCTTCCTTGTTTTAGAGGAAGCAGAGGAGGCAGAGCTGCAAACCCTGGCCTCGGGGACTGCGCGTCCCCTTCCCAGCAGCATTTCTGCGCATGGTAGCACAGCTGCAAGCTGGGACGGGTGGCAGGGACAAGGCCACAAGGTCCCTATGCCCAGCAGGGCTGCACGGCACTGTGTGCAGCTGTTTCAAGGCTAGGGAGGAGCTGGCAGCCCCATGCAGGTCCCTCCAGCCAAGGCTGTGCACTGGAAGAGCCCAATGGGTTCAGACGAACTAAGGAGCCCCAAACCAACAGCCAGGCCCCGGGGATGCCAGCTGCGTGGCATCGCCTTCAGAACTGTTGCTAGACAGGAGAAACCCGGCTCCAGAAATCGTTTCAGGCTAAAAAATCACACAAAAGAAAAATTTTATCAAGCACCACGGGGTGCCAGCTTAGCAGGCGAACGCTGGGGGAAGCGTTTGGTGGGTGAGTTCTGTAATTTTTTTTTTTTTTTTTTACTTAACGACACAAATTTATAGTTTCTTTCCAATTAGTGAGGGGGGAAAAAAAAAAGTGCAGAGCGAACCCCCTATTAACCACCCAGCAAAGCGCTGCCCCTCCTGCCCGCAGTGACTAGATTTGTTTGTCTTTCTGATAGGTTGGAAATTGTGTAATAAACTTGATGACGTTGTCAGTCTTTTATATGGCATTTCAAAAGAGATTCTGTCGGGATGTTTAGGGGAGGAGGAAAGTGTGTGTGTTGTAGGGGTGTGCAGCCACAGCTGAGGGATGGGCAGCAGGAGCCAAGCACCTACAGTACCTGTCCTCCCCTCCCCCAATCTTCCAGCACTTCCCAGGGGCTTCTGTGCCCCCCAGGCTGGCTCAGGGCAGGGGTTGTGGCACTGGCAACAAGGTGCCTGAAGCCTCTGAGCACCCTGTACCCAACCTGCTGCCCTGGGGGACGCCGCATGCCCAGGTACCAGGTAAAAATAAATATTTATTGGAAAATAGCGATTTTTTTCTGACAACACTGTAAAAAAAAAAATTCTCTGTACCTTGAACTGACCTGCGTGTCACAAGCCCCGGGGCCAGGTGGCAGCAGGTGCTGCCCAGTGAGGCAGGAGGGAGCACACCCCTGGCAATGTCCACGAGTGCCAGCGTGGGTCTGGCTCACTGCCACGGGCTGGGAGATGGAGCCTGTGCCATCTGCTCGCTGCCATCTCGCGTACCTGTGCTGCTGTGATCCTCTGGTGTGGGGTCTCAGTACGCATCCATGCTGCAAAGAACAGAGGGGGACACGTGAGGAGGGGCTTAACCACCAGAAGGCTGTGCTGCCATTCATCGAGAGCTAGACAGGCTGAAGTTTGGGTGGGGATGAACCTGGTGAGGTTCAACGAGGGCAAGCGTAGGGTCCTACACCTGGGGAGGAATAACTGCATGCATCAGTGTGGGTTGAGGGCTGAGCTGCTGGAAGGAGGATCTGCAGAGAAGGATCTGGGTGCCCTTGCAGCTGAGAACACCAGTGGTGTCCTAGCTGACCAATGGTCAGCCTGTGGCTAGCAGTGTACTCTCATGGCCAAGAAGCCCAATGGGACCCTGGGGGGCATTGCACAGAGTGGGGCCAGCAGGGCAAGGGAGGTTCTCCTCACCCCCTGCTCTGCCCTGGGGAGGCCACATCTGGAGCACTGGGACCAGTTCTGGGTTCCCTGGCTCTGGGTAGACAGGAAACTGCTGCAAAGATGGTTGAGGCATGGAGCAGCTCCCTTACAGGGAAATGCTGAGAGCCCTGGGGCCATTCTGCCTGGAGAAAAGAAGGCTGAGAGGGATCTGATCAATGTCCGTCAATATCTAAAGGGTAGGGATCAAGAGGATGGGGCCACGCTCTTTTCAGCGGTGCCCAGTAACAGGAACAAGGGGAAACAGGGAACCAACTGGAACGCAGTTTCATTTGAACCCCAAGAAGAACTTCTTGGCTTTGAGGGTAACAGAATACTGGAAGAAGCTGCCCAGACAGGTGCTGGAGCCTCCTCTGAAGATATTCAAGACCCACCCGGATGCTTTTCTTAGCCACGTACTCTAGAGAACCTCCCTTTAGCAGGGGGTTGGACTGGAGAATCTCCAGAGCTCCCGTGCCCCTCCCAGCACCCCTACCTAGAGAAGGAGGCGAGCGCCAGGGTCCCCAGCAGCAGCTCAGCGGCGTAGAAGATGAGGAGGATGGCGCTGAGGATGGCCTCCAGGCGCAGGGCGTAGGTCTGCAGCAGCAGGCAGTAGGCCGCCATGACGGCCGCCGGCACCGTGAGGGCCAAGCTGACGGCCAGCGGCACCTTGCGCTGGCACAGGTTGCCCTTGGAACCTGCGGGGCACGGGGTCAGCGGCGCAAGGCCGCACCCCACAGAGCGACAGAAGGGGCTGGGGAGAGGGGACACGGCCTCACCGAAGAAGATGCGCGTGGCCTCAGTGCCGAGGTAGAGCAGCAGCAGCAGCACGTCCAGCAGCAGGTTGGTGAGCGGGTACGGCAGCAGGAGCACTGCGGGCACGGCCACGCTCAGGGCTGGGCTCGGGGGGTGGAGGAGCAGGAGGGCGGGGGCTCACCCTTGTAGGCGAAGATAAACGCCTCCACCAGGAAGTAGGTCGCGCTGTACCAGCCGTTGAGGAAGAGCAGGACCTGCAGCGGGGCCGAGGAGCGCTGGCGGCCTGCGGGAGCCGTGAGATGGTGAGGTCGCGGCCCCGTTGTCCGCTGCCCGGCTCGCGTTTATTCCCCCGACCCCGCCGCCTCCCGCTCCCGGCCCCGCACTCACTCTTCGCCGCCATCTTCCATCTCCATGGGAACCGCCGCTGCCGGCGGGAAAGCGCCCGGCCGCTCTCTCCCGCCCTCTCTCTATGGCCCGGGAGGACCGACCCCTCTCTCGACGGCGCAGTATGAGCGAGCCGCGGGTTCGAATCCCGCGTCCGCCGCCCGTAGGGACGCGTAGCCCGATTCTCCCCGTCGTCCCTGGGCCTGCAGAACCGCGAGAGATGTTGCCCAGTGGGAATAGCCTTGAATTCTGGGACACCATGCAGAACGAGGGCGTGTGAGAAGCTGCAGCAATCAGGACCAACACGATGGAAAAGGCGTTACAAAAGAGGTGGAAGGACCAGCGCAATAGCAAAGTGCTATAAAAGAAGGGAAGTAGATAGCTCACCTGTATCATTAGATTCTGGGCTCACAGCAAAAAATTTCCAGCAAGAAGGGATCTCCACAAAGAGATCCTTCCTCAGTGGCAGCCAGCCCTTAAATGAGGCCTAAGAGGGGTGGAGCCTGGCTTCCCATCACACAGGTGAATTGCCTTCACCTGTGCTCCCAGGGCTGGCTGGGTCTTTCCTCCAGGTGCCCAATCAGTGGTTCAGGCCCTGACTCAGCAGTTCCCATACACAAGCAAAGAGCAGGAGAGACCCAGGACACGCAGACTGGAAAACGTAGACAATTTATTTCCTTACTACTCACAAAAACGCCCAAATCCCACCGGGGGCTGTGACACCAGGATGGATCCTCCCTCCACACAGCCACCAGCACCCTGCCAGCTCCCAGTGCAAAAGATGTGATCACCACGAGGAAGAAGAGGAATACAGTTGGGCTGGAGCTGGGGGGCTGGGACAAGGCTTGGGACCCTCCAGCCTCTGGGCTCCATCCCCTCGGGGTGAGGAGCTGCAGAGGGGCAGCAAGCTGGAGCGGGGCCATCAGCCGCGGAAGTGCGCAAACTCCTTGCGCAGCCAGAGCGAGTCCTGGTAGAAGAGTGGGTCACCCAGGTGCACCGCCGTCCTCTTGTAGAAGTAGCAGTAGAGCACAGCCGCTGCGGGAGGGAGGGAGGTGAGGGCACAGGGACTAACTCTGGGGTGTCCCCCCGGGCAGGTGCGAGGGCTGTTCCTGCTGCATCAACAAGCGTGAGCCCTTACCCAGCCGCTGGAAAACAAACAGCGTCTGCAAGCCTTCGGTCCAGATGAAGCGGCTGGAGTCCCTCCAGCGCAGGTTCTGACACAGACAGAAAGAAGGAAGAACCCGTGGGCTAGTTTGGGGACACTGATGATCCCAGTGGGATAGAGCTAGCCCCACGAGGGCTGTCATGCTCTTGGTGCCAGCTCCAAAGGTTAAGCAGCTCAGGGGATTTGGCCGCCGAGTCAGGACCTATTCTAGCTTCAGACTTCAGATCCCTGCAAATCCCCATCAATCTCCTGCCCGGACGGCGTGGGCACAACATCCCCGGGTCAGCTCCAGTCACAAACCTGGCCCTGGGGCAGTGGGATGGGCCCTCTCCCCAAGGCCTGTGGAAGGGCGTACAGGAAGCACCTGTGGGCTGCTTTGTTTGAAAAATGGTGACTGTGGTACAGGGTGTGGGAGCTGAGATGGGGAAGAAGGGGTCACAAAGCTGCTTGGACACAGCAAAGACCCTCGGGGCTTGTTGCCAGCAGGGAGGGGGCTGCCTCCAGCCTCTGAGTGCTGGTGTTTACTGGGGATTAATCCCAGGTAAACAAAGCAGGAGCCACTGTCACGGCCTTCAGCAGGAACTACTTCGGTGTGGGTTTCTACACCAGGCTTTCCCTGCGGATTTTCCAGCAAGTCGCAGTGCTGAGGCTGGGGGCTGGCATGAGGCAGCCCAACAGCTATGACAAGTGGGAGATTACGGCCTTCCTCTCACAGGAGAGGGACAGAAGGGAGTGGGGGGCTGTGAAGCCGGCAGCCCCCAGCCTACCATGATCCAGATGTGGAAGGAGATGCTGAGCGCCAGGTAGGCTGCCGACAGTAGGATGGTCCCCTTGAACTTGTGGAAGAGAAGGTTGACCAGTCCAGCTTGGAAGACAAAGGTATTGAAGAACATGAGGAAGATGATGATGACATTGAAGAGAATGGCAATGTCCTGGATGCTGCAGGAGGAGAGAGATGCAGTGAGAGAGAGGAAAGAGCGGTGTGGGAGAGCCTGGCCCTCCTGCCCTGGTGCTCACATGAAGAGGACAAGCTGGACAGCAGGGGCTGTGCGAAGCAGCTCCGAGAAGGAGTTGACAAACAGGTCGTAGAAAAGCAGCAAAAACTGCAGGAACAGCACCAGGCTGTAGTTGCTGGTCTGGAGCATCTTCCTTTGGCGGAGGCTTGAGCCTTCAGCCCCAGCATCCCTAGCGTTGCGGGCAGCTCATGGCGCAGGGCCGGGTGCTCAGCATCACTGCTCCCCACAGCTGGCACCTGAAGGGAGCAGAGTTTGGCTTGGCAGGGCTGGGCACAGCCAGAAAACCCAAAGCAGAGTCAAAGCCATGACAAATCCCAGTAGTGTTTGGCACACTGCTGCCTCAGGCTTCCCCAGGCCACACCATAGGGATGGGCCGGAGCACGCCGTGACCCAGCATTGCTGTCCGTTGCCCCACCCCAGCAGCATGCTCCGGGCTCGGGGTGGCTCACCCAGAAGGAGACAGGTGTAAAGACGAGAAGGGAGCCACAGCCTTCCTTCCCATCTCTCCCAGGTAAGGCACTGCCCAGAGCGACGGGGTCCAGGAGAACGGGATCTGCCCGTATCGCTGCCACGAGGAGCCCCCGGAGCTGAGAATCGCCCCCAAAGCCTCCACACCTCCCCCAGCCCGGCTCGCGGCCTGCCCTCCCCAACGAGGTCCCTAGGGACGCTCCGCCGGGCCTTTTCCCGGCCGTGGAGCCCCGCGATCCCGTCCCCACGCCGCTCTCGGTACCGCCGTCCCCGCTTTCTCCACCTCCGGCCCTCAGCGCGGCCCGAGCCTCACCCGCGGCCGCCATTCTCCGTCTCCATGGGAACCGCAGGCGGAAGCGGGGGCGGAAGCGCGGGGGGGGCGCTCTAGCCACCGCTCTCGCTGGTCGCTCTCGCTGGGCCTCCGGCCGGGGAGTGACGGCGCCACCACCGAGGCGGGCCGCTAGAGCGGCGCCGTCCAACATGGCGGCACTCGCTGAGGGCGAAGGGGAGGCGGGGCCCGGCGGGGCCCCGGAGAGGTTGAGGTGCTGTTCCCCCCGACACGGAAATATCTATTTCTGGGGGCAGATGCAAATCCCTAGGCAAATAAGCGCGGCCCCGTGGCTGCCCGTCACCTCTTGGGGCTGTGGGGCTGCAGGTTTGGTGGTGCTGGGGGGTAGTTTGGAGGGGCTGGGGGGGTGTCAGAGATTTGGAGGGTGCTGGGGGGTGAGTTTTGGGATGCAGAGTGCAGGTTTGAGGGTGCTGGGAGGTAACTGGGGGCTTCTGGCACAGGTTACAGGAGGTGTGGGTTGGATTTGGGCGTGCTGGGGGTAGGTTTGGGGGTGCAGAGCTAAAGTTTGGAGGTGCTGGGGATAGGTTATAGGCACTGGGGGCAGGTTTGGGGGTGCTGGGGGTAGCTTTGTCGGCCCAGGGAGCAGGTTTGGAGGTGCTTGACCCAGTTTTGGGGGTGCCGGAGACACGTTCAGGGGCGTGGGGACAGGTTTGGAGGTGCTAGGCTCTGGTTTGGGGGTGCGGGGGTAGGTTTTGGGGTGCTGAAGTTCTGTTTGGGTGTGCTGGGGGCAGTTTGGGGCTGCTGTAGGTGCTGTCGCAGATGCTGGGGATCTGCAGGGCACATTTCTTCCTGCCTGCCCCCACTAGACGGGGCCACCCTCCCCGCTGCAGCTGCTTCCCCTTTCGCGTGGCTCCTCCCCGGTGTGCCTGCATGCAGATAAGCCAGTGCAGCAGGGAGCCTCCAGGGAGGCTGACAGCACCTCTTTCCCCCCCCAGGTCCCTGCACCTTGCTGCGGAGATGCCGGATCTGCCTTTCCTGCCTTTCTGCGCCTTGCTGGGCAGCCTGGGGCTGGGCTGCGTGGCCTTGGTCAGCGCGTGGTGCCAGCACTGGCGCGGTGGCTTTGCCTGGGATGGCAGCGCCCGCATGTTCAACTGGCACCCATTGCTGATGGTGACGGGCATGGTGGTGCTGTATGGAGCAGGTGAGCAGCGGGTGCGGGGTGGCGTGACGTCCCCTTGTCCCTCCCTGACACTGTCACCCACCAGCGGCTCTGGTGTACCGCCTGCCCCCTGCTTGGCGTGGCCCCAAGCTGCCCTGGAAGATGCTACACGGCATGCTGGCACTGACAGCCTTCATCCTCGCTGTGCTGGGGCTGGTGGCTGTCTTCAGCTTCCACAATGCGAGCGGGACACCCAACATGTACTCGCTGCACAGCTGGCTGGGGCTGGCCACCGTACTGCTCTTCTCCTGCCAGGTGAGTACGTGCCCTGGCCCCCCACATCCGTGCCTCTTGTGCCACCCCTCCTCATCTCCCGTCCCCACAGTGGGTGGCCGGCTTCAGCGCTTTCCTGCTGCCCTATGCACCCATGTGGCTTCGTGCCCTCTACAAGCCCGTCCACATCTTCTTTGGCTCCACCATCCTTATGCTCTCCGTGGCCTCCTGTGTGTCAGGCATCAATGAGAAGCTCTTCTTCAGCCTGTGAGTGCTGGGGATTCGGGCTGTGTGTTGGCTCTCTGTGCCTGCGCTGGCACTGAGTGAAATTAAGCATGGGCTCAGCTAAGGGAGGTGCGTGCTTTCCCCCCGCCTTAGGTGCACAGCTCCTGGGTAATAGGTTGTGTGGGCTGAGAGGAAGGCTGGGCACGTCCAGGAAGGCTTTCTGGGAGGGTTTAACTCCACGGATGTCACCTCCAGCCACGCCGCCACAGACACTGGCCACTTGCAGCTGGTGTGGCATTCATCTTGGGTCAGGGGTTTGGGACAGGTGGCCGTGGAAGCAGTGTTATGGGGCTACCAGGGTAGCAGGGAGCCAGCCCGCAGCCCCTAGAGCATCATGTGAGATGAGCACTGTGATTCTTCCCCAAAGGAAGAACGGGACAGCGTCGGTGCCGTACAAACTCCTTCCCCCTGAGGCCGTCTTTGCGAACATTTTGGGGCTTCTCATCATCCTCTTTGGGGTGCTGGTGCTGTGTGCCCTGGCCAAGCCCAGCTGGAAGCGCCCCGAGGCCGACTCCCTTGACACTCACCAGGTACCTGCCTTGCTGTGGGGGTGCTCCCAGTATGGCTTTGGGGGGCTGAGCTGGGGTCTGCCCCCCCAGCCCCAGCTGGCTTACCCTCAAGGTGGGCTGGGCAGGTGGCACAGGCTGCAGGTTTACCCATGTCTCCCCGCAGCCCCTACTTGGTGCAGAGCACTGACACTTCTGAGGTCTCTCCCACTGCTGCCGGCACCAGGATCTCTGACCCCCATGCCTGGACTGCAATCCGTGCCAAAGCCCCAAGCCCTGCGGTGCCATCCTGGGAGCTTTGTCAGGTCAGGAGCTGCCAGAGAAGCTCTCCGTGCCAAGGGACCTGGCCCAGGACCAGCTGCCCTGGCCCTGTCTCCTCTGCAGGAACAGCAGGAGCCTTTGCACCATGCCTTGCCCATTGTGGGGATGCTTGTGTGGAGGTGGGACCAGCCCAGCAGCCCAATGGACACCTAATAAACTGCTGGCTTCCTTCCTCAGCGTTCCTGTGCCTGTGTCTTTTTGGGCTGCCCCACCAGTTCCTCAGCCCTTAGGGCCGCCATGTGTTCCCCACCTCGTGCTGGGGACCCCGGTTCCTGTTTTGTCTCTTTACTGGAGCCTCCTGCAGACCCTGTGCCTGCAGCCACGTGAACCCCGTGGTTTCCCCACCCAGCCGTGGGTCAGTAGCAAAGGCATGCGGACAGCCCAGCTGCTTCCTTCCTCCATGGCTGGATCCCCGTTTTGCATGGGGATGTGTCCCTGAAGCGCCAGCTGCCTCCCGCACCCCAGGTCCCACCATCCCATCCCCTCTCTGTCTGAGAATGGATGCTCTTGCAGGAGCACAAAGCTTTATTGGGGGCACACAGGGTGTGCCGACACCTCTCTCATCAGCACCCCAGCCCTGGGGAGCGGCAGGGGGATCGCTCAGCCCTGCAACCCCTCCAGCACAGCACGCAGCACCGCTGCCACTGCCACGGCCCCGGGATCGGGCTGCAGCAGCTGAGCTGAGCTGATGTAGCTGGCTCTGCCTGCACCAGCCTCCATGTGCCGAGTAGACTCTGCTGCTGCCTCCGCGCTCTGCCGAGGAACACGGGGGTGTGCTCAGCACGTGGCTGGGACACACAAGGCGACCCCAGATGTCACTTTGATGCCACCCATCCCCATACCTCCACGGCGGAGGCCAGCACCGTCAGCAGGTCGGCTCCGGGGCTGCGTAGGGCACGCAGTGCCTGCGCTGCGGCACACAGTGCATCCAGCTGGGAGACACGGGCAGGGGCTGAGCACTGGGACCCTCACCAGAAGCTCCATCCCCCGGCACAGCAGCACTCACCATCGTCCTGTCGCCTGGGGCCGCTCCTCCGTACCTGTACAGGGAGACGAGGGCTTGACAAGGTCCCACTGCAGGGGTCCCAGGGGGGTCCCGCTGCACTCACCGCTGCATGGCTTCGATGCCGGCGTCCACAGCGTCAGCCCACGCTGGGAGGTCGCTGCGGTTGTGCAGGGGTTGGGCAGCTGCTGTCAGGAACAGTCCGTATAGCTGCCGGGACACATCAGTGCATGCGGTGGGGGGAGAGTGGGGGTCCTGAGGCACACCCCCTCCCCTCACTGGGCCTCACCACGCCGGAGGAGCCACCCATCTTGTCCAGCAGGAGGTCGGCCAGAGCAGAGAAGAGATGGGTTGGGGATGGAGGCAGGGGCTGGGCGCGCATCCATTCCTGGATGGCTGTAGGGTGGAGAGAAAGGGCTGGGGCACACCCCACAGGGTCCCTCAGCTGCCCTGAGGGGCTCTGCCCCTCTTGGGGGCCTGCTGGTCTTCCCCCGTACCTGGAGTGGGAACAGTTGTGGGGACCCAGCAAGGGGCAAATGGGGGGAACCGCGTCCTTGGAGGGGGAGCCCCAGCTGATGGCACCTCCCAGGGTGCCAGCACCCACCTCGGGCAGCTCGGGCATGCGTGTGGCCGCAGTCCCCATCACCTGCTGCGCGGTCCAGCTCATTGAGCTTGTCTTGCAGGCCCAGCAGGGTGCTGCACACTCGTGCCAGCACCTGCTGCGCTCGCTCCATGCCAGGTCCTGAGGAGAGGAGACATCACCCCCCATCCTCAGAGTAGCCTGGGAAACTGAGGCACGAGGAGGTGACAACATCCTCTCACCCCACTGCTGCCCATACCCGTGCTGGGCACTCGCTTTGCTGTCTCCATTCCCTCCTTTGGTGCTGCCACCTCCGGTCTCTGGCTCGTGGCAGGTCCCATGACCACATTGGGCCATGCCACGGCAGTGGTCTCAGCATCTGGAGCAGCAGGAGCGGAGAGTGAGTCCAGTAGACCCACTCCACCACAGCCAGCAGCCAGGTACTGGTGCTGTGTCTGGAGCCACCCCATGTGTTCACATGGTCCCATGCCACTTCCCCGTGTTGCAGGCGCTCACCAATCAGCTTCAGCAGCTCCTCGTCCACCAGCAGCAGAGTGAGGGAGATCCCAGCCATCTCCAGCGCCGTCATGAAGGAGCCCACCAGTGCCCGGGCGATACGGACACCACGTTTCTCTGCAGGAATGAGAAGTATGTAAAAAAAGGAGGTCCCCAGAAGGTCCCCATGAGGTCCCCACCAAGGACTCACCCAGCCCACGCACGGCCACACCAGCCACAATGCTCAGCTCCAGGCAGGACAGACCGCCCAGGTTGTTCACCACCAGCACCACGGAGGCTCCTGCGGAGCAGTGAGCAGAGTGAGAGCCCCACTTGGGGCACAAGAGGTGCACAGGGGCCAGGGGGGCTCACCGGGGCTCAGGGGCAGGTGGGAGGCATTGGAGGGATCGGTCATGTGCGCCAGCATCGTCTCCACCGCCTCATCCGCTGGCATCACCTGGGGGAACACAGGGGGACCATGAGGGCAGGGAGGGGGTGCAGGGAGAGGATGAGGTGAGGGAATGATGCTCGCCTTCATCCTGCGCACGCCAGCTTCACCATGGATCCCTGCAGGAATATGGCAGCATCACCCCATGCTGATGCCTGGGGATGGGGCAAGGGTCACGTGGACCCATGCCCCCCAGCAGCTTGGCACAGGGAGGGGGCAGCTCCTCACCCAGCCCCAGCTCCATCTCATCATTAGCCAGCTGGAAGGTGGGCTTGGAGCCAGGCACGCTGCATGGCGACAGGCTGAGCCCCAGGGTGCCTGCAGGAGAGGGAAGGCAGAAAGGGACGTGTGCCAGATTTCAGGGCAGGCACTGAGCACGTGGGTGGTTGGATGGGGAGGCAGGAGGGCGGTTGTGTCCCAGGCACACTGCAGGTGCGTGGGGTGCTGAAGTTCACCCTGTGCTGGTGTCTCTTATCTGGCACCGTGGAGGAATAGGGATGGGGATGGGGTTAGGGACAGGGATCGGGCCCCACGCGCATACCCATGGCTTTGGTGAGCGCTGACACCTTTGCGACGATCTCATCCAAGCTTGCCCCCGCCTCAGCCATGGCTCCAGCCACCTGCCAACGGGCACCAGTGAGCGAGGGACCCCGCACGTCACCGCCGAGGGGCATTGTGTCCCCACGCACCTTGTGCACGAGGACGGTGCCACACAACCCGCGGCGCCCAGCTTTCTTCTGGCTGGCGAAGGCGCAGTCATCGCCCACCACCACCATCCGCACATCGGCCCCCTCTGCCCGCGCCCGCTCCAGTGCCAGCCCAAAGTTCAGGCGGTCCCCGGTGTAGTTCTTCACGATCAGCAGCGTCCCCGCTGCGGGCGAGGCGCGAAGTCACACCGCAGTCCCGCGGTGTCCCCGTGCCCCACAGCGTCGCCATACCTGCCCCAGCCTCCGTCACCGCCCGGATGGCCGCCAGGATGCTGCCCACAGCCGGAGAGGTGAAGATGGCACCGGCCACCACGCCGCTCAGCATGCCCTTCCCAATGTACCCTGCAACGGGCACGGGGAGCTCAGGGATGCCCAAGAGGCACCAAGCCGTCACCAAGGCCACGGGTGGGCCCTCACCTGCGTGGACACTCACCTGCATGAGCAGGCTCATGGCCGGAGCCCCCCCCGGAGAGCAGGGCCACACGTCCCCGTAGGGCATCCAGGTCGGAACGCAGGGCCACTCGGTGTCCCCGCAGCAGTTGCAGCCCGGGGTTGCATGCCACCAGCCCTGCCAGGGCGTCCTCGGCACAGCTGGCCACCGAGCACACCAGCTTCTTGGGGACCTGCGGGCACGGAGGGGTGGGTGGTTGGCTGGCTGGGGAGCGGGGTGGGGGGGCTGCGTGCTGCCCCGGGCTCACCTCCATGGCTGGGGTCTGGGCGGTACCGAGAGGACACGGAGCTCTGTCCGCTCAGCCTTCAGACCCAGGTCCAAACTCTGCTTGGAAGCGAGGGAGGGCAAGGTCCAGCCTCTCTCTGCGGGGTGGGGTGGGTCCCGCCTGGGCTGGGCGCAGCCCACGCTTGGGGGCACCGTTGGGATGGGATGGGGGTGGGGGGGGTCACAGCCCCAAGCACGAGGTGCACCGCTGGGATGGAGGGGCACGGCCCTACGCAATTCGGGGCGCTGCCGGGATGGAGGACGTTAGGAAGGGTCCCGCTCCCCGCAGGTGAAGCCCCTCCCTAAGGCTCCACGGCCACCCCGCCACCCGCTCTCTCGTCTGCTCCTCCGCGGTCCTCCCCGGCGGGCAGAGCGGCGCGGCGCGCTGACTTCCTGTGACGTCACCACGGCGGGCGGAAGGGGCGGTGGGGAGGCCGCGCTAGGCCGTAGCTCCGCGTACGCGCCGCGTTCTGGCCGGTTTCGGGGCTCGGTGCCGTCTCCGCCATGTCGTACAACTACGTCGTGACGGCGCAGAAGCCGACGGCCGTGAATGGCTGCGTCACCGGTACCGGCGGGACGGGGCGGGGCCTAACGGTCACGGCGGGACCTTGCGCGGCCTTGCACGGCGGGGGGGGGGGTGGGGGTTGTAGGGAGATGGGGTCAGTGAGGAATTGGGGGTGTTGTGGATAGATGGTTGCGCTGAGAGAGTGGAAGGGCGTTACGGGGGTCTGAAGGAAAAGTGAGGCTCCTGGATGGTATTTGTAGGGAGCCCGGGGGTACTGGGGCACCCCGGGGTTTGTGGGTGCTGGGAGCGTCTCAGTTTTCTGGAGGTGGGCATTGGGGTTGATGTGGGGCACCGGGGGTTTCCTCGAGGTTGTAGGAGGCTATGAAAGGTTAGAGGGGATATTGGGGTGGGTTTTTTTGAGGGGAGGGATAGTAAGGAGCTTGGAGAGGGGCAGGGTGTTTCTCTGGGAGCTGCTGGGCTCCAAAGGTGGGGGATTGAGCTGAGCAGAGCAGTGGGGTTTTGCTGTTTAGGGGTGCAGTGGGGAGAGGTCTTTTCCTCTGTCCAGGTTTCTTGAGCTCGTGAAGCTTGTTGCAGTGGGGCGGGCAGAACCATGAGCACTGCAAGCTGAGTTTGGAGCTGGGGGGGGGGTGGAAATCAGCAGGGCCCCAGGGTTAGAAGCTGAGGGCCCATCTCTTTCCCTCCCCCAGGACACTTCACCTCGGCAGAGGACCTGAACCTGCTGATAGCTAAGAACACACGCCTGGAGATCTATGTGGTGACAGCTGAGGGGCTGCGGCCTGTCAAGGAGGTGGGCATGTATGGAAAGACCGCCGTCATGGAGCTCTTCCGTCCCAAAGTGAGTGCGCTGAGGGTGGGGGGCAGCTCCTCACAACCCCTCCTGAGAGCCCCTGTGACCCTTCCACCTTCACTCCCTCCCTGCAGGGTGAGAGCAAGGATCTGCTCTTCATCCTGACGGCCAAGTACAACGCCTGCATCCTGGAGTACAAGCAGAACGGTGACAGCATTGACATTATCACCCGTGCCCATGGAAACGTGCAGGTGAGCCATGCCACCACGCCTACTCAAGTTAAAATCTTTCTGAGCGGGTTAGGGATCCGTGTGTCACTTTGGCTTTTTGTTGCTCATTAGTCAAACATTTCCATCAGCTGTCAAGCCAAGCTATTTTCCATCTGTTTCCAGTCTAGCTTTTAGTGAAGCTGAGCTGAGGATTATGGTCAGGAGATGTCAGTGGGCACATCCTGTCAATCAATATGTTTGGGAAGAAGCACTTAATCTTTATGCTTCGTGGTTCTACCTCATGACATATGGGAGGGCTGATACCAGCTACTGCCAGCTGGGCCACGGATGATAACAGCCCTGGATTTCCGTAGGGTGGGCTCTGGTTGAAGGGTATCAAAGCACTTCACAGCTCACTGCTATTTCTCTTGCCCACCTCCACGGATTTCCCGCTCAGGATCGCATCGGTCGTCCGTCAGAGACCGGTATCATCGGCATCATTGACCCGGAGTGCCGGATGATCGGCCTGCGGCTCTACGATGGCCTCTTCAAGGTCATCCCCCTGGACCGGGAGAACAAGGAGCTGAAGGCTTTTAACATCCGCCTGGAGGAGCTCCAAGTCATCGATGTGAAGTTCCTCTATGGCTGTCAGGCCCCAACCATCTGCTTTGTCTACCAGGTACCTTGCTCTCAATCCTGAGCTCAGTGTCTCCAAGGGTCTTCCAAAGGCGCTGAAGCATCGGCTGTGTCCCAAAGCTTGCTGAAAGCAGTGCTGTAAGGATGGGTGGGCAGAGCAAGAAATGGTTCCGAGTCCTGCAGGCTTGTTTTGTAGCCAAAGGAAGTCTTCCTGGGCCAGCACAGGATGGTGGTGTGAGTTAGGTTCACCTTCACTGGGGTTCTTAGTTCTCACAGTGTGAGTTTGCCTTTATAACCAGGTGGTAACAGCACTCTTGTTTCTCACAAATCATAGAATGGTTGGGTTGGAAGAGACTTCCAAGCCCACTCAGCCCAACTGCTGCTGTGGACAGGGTTGCCCATGGTCCCATCCAGCCTGGCTTCGAGCACCTATCTAACCTAAACCTCCCCTGTCTCAGCTTAAAACCATTCCCCCTGGTCCTATTGTTATCCACCCTGTAGCAATCAGAAGGACCAACACGATAGAAAAGGTGTTACAACAGAGATGGAAGGACCAGCACGATAGCAAGGTGCTATAAGGGAAGGGAAGTAGATGGCTCACCTGTATCAGAAGATTCTGGGTACGCAGGGGAAAGCTTCCAAGGGGAAATCTCCAGAAAGAGATCCTTCCTCAGTGGCAGTCAGCCTTTAAATGAGGCCTAAGAGGGGTGGAGCCTGGCTTCCGGTCACACAAGTGAATTGCCTCCACCTGTGCTCCCAGGGCTGGCTGGGTCTTTCCTCCAGGTGCTCAATCAGTGCTTCAGGCCATGACTCAGCAGTTCCCATACACACCCTCATAAAGAATTGGTCCCTCTCCTGTTTATACACTCCCTTCAAGTATTGGAAGGCCACAACGAGGTCTCCCCGGAGCCTTCTCTTCTTCAAGCCAAACGAGCCCAGTTCCCTCAACCTTTTTTCATAGGAGAGGTGCTCCAGCCTCTGATCATCTCGGCGGCCTCCTCTGGACCCATTCTGAGAGCTCTGCATCCTTCTTGTGCTGGGGGCCCCAGGCCTGGACGCTGTGCTGCAGATGGGGCCTCGCAGGAGCCGAGTAGAGGGGAACAGTCCCCTCCCTCTCCCTGCCAGCCACTCTTCTTTTAATGCACCCCATCATTGAAAGCCACCAGATTGGTCAGGCAAGATCTGCCCTTGATAAAGCCATGCTGGTTGTCTTGGATCACCTCTTTGTCTCGTATGTGCCTTCACATGGCAACCAGGAGGATCTGCTCCGTGATCTTCCCATGCACAGAGGTGAGGCTCACCAGCCTGTAGTTTCCTGGGTCATCCTTTCTCCCTTTCTTAAAAACGGGAGTAATCTTTCCCTTTCTCCAGTCACCAGGCATTTCATTGGACAGCCATGATTTTTCAAATATTGCAGAGAGCAGCTCGGCAGCCACATCAGCCATCTCTCTCAAGTTCAGCTCTAACTGTGCCTTGGCTTTCCTAATCCTATCTCTACAAACGTGGACAACAGCCCTGTATTCCTCCCAGGCTACACAACCCTGCTTCCAGTTGGCATACATTTCTCTCTTTTCCCTCAGTTGAAGCTGCAGGTTCTTGCTCAGCCATGCCGGTCACCCGCCTCCTCTGCTCAATTTCTTTTGCTGGGGGATGGAGAGCTCTCGTGCTCTCAGGAGGGTGTGCTCAAAGCTGCCAGCTCCATTCTGTACCCACGCCCTTAAGGACAGTTTCCCAGGGGATCCCACCCAGCAGTTCCTTGAGCATCCAGAAGTTTGCTCTCCTGAAGCAATCAGAGCGTTCCAATCGTGGGATTCCTCCCACTGCGTTTCCGTGATAGCAACCAGCTCATAATTTTCCGAGCACATCACGGTTTCCAACTCCTCCTGCTTATTTCCCACGCTGCGTGCGTTAGTGTAAAGGCACTTCAGCTGGGCTTTCTGGCACGCTACCTTTCTAGAGGGGCCCTCCCTCAAACTTCCAGAAGAAATCTGAAGTTTTCCCCCATGGCTTCTTAGAGGGACACGAGAAGGTTTCGGACGGGGGGTCGGCAACATCGCCTCCTCTGAGGAGTTCCCAGCAGACCCTACAGGACAGCTCGGAGGTTTTTCCCCGCAATCTCCTACAACAACAACATCCCCAAGCCCTTCTCTGTCCCACTGACCGCCACCCTCTTCCCCCAGCAAATCTAGTTGAAACGTCTGAACTACTCGCTCCACCCTAGCTAGTGTCGTTTTATCCCCATCCCCCTTCATACCCAGTTTAAAGCTCTCTCAACGAGCCCTGCCAGCTCCTGGGCTAGGATCCGCTTTCCCCTTGGAGACAGGCGCCGAGCAAACCGCCCCATGATCAAAGAACCCAAAGTTCCTCTGGCAGCACCAGCCTTCCAGCCACTTATTCAAAGCCTGTGTTTTCCTAGACCGCTCCGTATCCCTCACCGCCCCAGAAGGGAGAGAGGAAAACACCACTCGTGCTCCCACTCCCTCAACCATTTGCCCTAAACCCCTGAAATCTCTTTTGATAGCTCGCAGGCTTCCTCGAGCCATTTCATCACTGCCCGCCTGGACTATCAATAATGGGTAGTAATCAGAGGAGCACTGTGACCCTTCTGCCTTTCCTGGCAGAGGCAGTCTCAAGGCGTGGGGATGACCGCCTCGCCCTAGGCTCCTTCCTAGGCAGGTCCTCCCTCACCTCCCCTTCAATTTCCAGCACCCCAAACCTATTGCTTAGGGGGACCTGGGGGAGTGGGGCAGGCAGGCAGGGCGTGCGCCCGTGATGCGGAGCCGGGACTCTCTTCCAACCCTCCTCACCTGTCAGTCTGTCCAACTGTGACAGGGTGGGGGGGTCCACCACTTCTCTGGGGGTATCTCCCTGGCACCCTTCTCTGCAGCACGCCAGTGAGTCGCTCCACCACTTAGTCTCCCTGCTGGTCCTCGATCTCTCCACCTCCTCCTTGAGTTCCACCACCAGGCTGAGCAGATCATTCACCTGCTCGCACCTCACACAGGTGAAACTCCTGCCACCACCACCCCCCCCAGCAGCAGCAGGCTCGGGCACTCCCCGCAGCCAGAGACCTGAACAGCCACATTTCTGGGGCAGGCCCTCCATCTGGATCTCCACAGTCTTCATGGGGGAAACGTGGTGCTTTTTGGCTTCGAAATGCTTCATGGGTGACTTTGTCAGAGCCGAGAAACCCGACGGTGGTGTGCAGCTCTGAGAAGGTCTGCGTATCCTCGTGGGTTTGGTTGGTGCTGCTGCTGTTGCCTGGGGAAGCTGAGGCAGAGTGGGACTGCGAGTTGGCCAAGCTCTTAAACTCGGCGTTAGAGTTGAGGCAGAAGCACAAGTTTCCACTTAGTCCTCAGGGGTATCATAAAGCAGGAACTCCATCTCCGCGTGCATTCAGCAAGTGAAAAAGGTCTCGTCTCGCAGGATCTGACATTTTTATGCTTGCAGTTACGACCGAACCGAGAGCAAATCTGTTAGCGATTGGTTCGTGATAAGCACGTCTTGTGCAAATAGAGAGCAAATGAATCTCTGCCTCTGTGTCTACCGACTGCACTTCATCCTTGCAGCGGGATGAGATGTGAGTTGGGTCTGACTCACGAGGCCTTACGTAAAGCGCTGGGGTTAGGTTGTCCCTGGGAGCCTGACTGTGTGTGCGGAGGGGGAACGTATCCAAGCTGCTGCTTTGTCTGATTCCTTCTCGGTTTGTTCATCATTATCACGGGATTTGGATCAAGGAGAATAGCAGCGAGCGTCTGAGATAATCTCTGTGTAGCTTTGAAACCGGAGGAGAATACCACAGAGATGAGCAAGTTTATTTAAAAAAAAAAAAAAACAACAGGCTTGAGAACTGCTGTTGTAAGGAGTAAAAAGGTCCAGAAATGCCAAAGTGGTGTTAACAATTCCTTTGCCGTTCGATGGTCTCGCTTCAGCTGTAAAATGGACAGGATATGCTCCAGCTGTGCTAATTCCTCCTCTCCTCCTGCAGATCTGTTTCTCCCCCTGGCTTCCCCCTCTCGGTCAGCTCTTTGCTTCTCCCAGTGCTGGACCGAGGTCTTCTTCGTGGGCTGCTCCTCTGCTGCAGTGCACGTGACGCTGTCTCCTGTTCACGTCATCATTTTTACCTCCTCTTTCAGGACCCTCAGGGTCGCCACGTCAAAACGTACGAGGTGTCCCTGCGCGAGAAGGAGTTCAACAAAGGTCCTTGGAAGCAGGAGAACGTCGAGGCCGAAGCCTCCATGGTCATCGCAGGTGAGTCCCTGCTGCGTGTGCTGTCTCCCCTTCCATTTCAGGCTCAGTCCTGCTGCACAGGTTCACTGATAAGACTTCTCCTCTGCACAGTGCCAGAGCCCTTTGGAGGCGCAATCATCATTGGGCAGGAGTCCATCACCTATCACAACGGAGATAAATACCTGGCTATAGCTCCACCCATCATCAAGGTAACACCTTAACCCTGCCTTCTCCTACCCATTTCCTGCTGTAGACACTACTGAAATTCCTAGCTGAACGTCCTCCCTGAATCCAGCAGATTTTCAGTTGCCTGCTGGTTGAACCAAAAAGTCCTCGCTGTATGTAACGAATGGGGCAAGAAAGAAACCTTTCTCATTTGAAGGCTTTTGGTGACTGTGGGCTTAACGATAGTAGGTGCTTCTCAGTCTGTTGTTCCTCTCTCCGGAACAGCTTGTGGTTTCTCAGGAGCCCCTAAGCTGCAACCTTCTGCTGTGTTTGTGATGATGGCTCTCTGTATGGCAATAACCATTGCTGTTCTGTGCCCAGAAATCCTCCTGAGCAAGGGGGCTGCTGAGCTGCTTGGAATCAGGAATTTCATCTGTTCTTGTCTTTAGCTGTAGCCTAGTAGAGCCACTTGCAGAGATTTGGTGTCAGTGTTGCTCGCCCACACCTGGTCTGCATTTTGGGGACTGAGGGATGTTTGTGATCCCTGTGGTGACGGCAAGTGCGTGCTTGCACCGGAGTACGGGCTCCGTGGAGCTCTTGGAAACGGCGCAGTAAAGCTGAAATCTTGGGAGGGCCCCAGAGAAAGGGATTAATTAAGAGGTAGTGAGCGGTTTGGGCACTGGTCCAGGCCAGAGCCTGGTTTCAGTTCAGCCAGCGAGAGATACCAACGAGCCCCTTGGAGACTGGGGCCCACGTGAGGACGACTGGGGCACTTGTTCAAAGGGAAACAACAGCTTGCTGACAGTTCCCTCCTTTCGCACGCAGCAAAGCACAATCGTGTGCCACAACCGCGTGGATCCCAACGGGTCCCGTTACTTGCTGGGGGACATGGAAGGACGCCTCTTCATGCTGCTCCTGGAGAAGGAGGAGCAAATGGATGGCACGGTCACCCTGAAGGACTTGAGAGTGGAGCTGCTTGGTGAGGTAGGACGCTGCTGCACCGCCTGTGGTGTCCCTGCCACTTCTCTTTGGGGGGGCTGGGGGCTCCTCAGGCCGCAGGTGCTCTGCTGATGCCAAATAGTGGAAGTAGCTTCTCTGCGGAGCGCAGGCTGGGGTGATGTTTTTCTCCCCACAGCTGCCAGCTCTGAACTTTCAGTTGCCAGACGTGGGTGATGGAGTTCCCCGTCTGAGCAGCTGGCTGTTCGTCTTGCACGCTGTCCCTGGGAGAAGTTTGGATTCTCCAGGGGTTCTGGGGAGGCATTAAATCTCCCTCCCCGCACCCGGTGCCTTTCTGTTACGCTGCAGTTCAGCTGTGATCCTTGGGGAGCATGGCAGGGCCCTTCTCACCTTTTCATGGTGGTTTCACCTGCACCTTCTCCATTCCCAGACATCCATTGCAGAGTGCTTGACCTACTTGGACAACGGTGTGGTGTTTGTTGGCTCTCGGCTCGGGGATTCCCAGCTTGTGAAGGTAAGTGGTGGCATTCTCCTGGCTCAGTCCTGTGTTCAAACAGGATTTTGTACATGCTTGCCTTCATCCTGACCTCAAGAGCGATCCAACATTGGAACGGGCTGCCCAAGGAAGTGGTGAATCACTCCTCCAGAGATGTTCAAGAAATATGGAGATGCAGCACTGTGGGTTGTGGTCAGTGGGCACAGTAGGGATGGGTTGGGGTTGGACTCCATGATCTTAGAGGTCTTTTCCAGCCTTTACGATTCTGTGAGATATATTTGGGGAGAAACTTGCTTTTCCTTGTCTGCCCTGCGCTCTGCTTGCTGTGGCCTTCTTGTTGGAAACTTATGGTTGTGTTTGTTCACAGCTCAACGTGGACAGCAATGAGCAAGGCTCCTATGTAGTGGCTATGGAGACCTTCACCAATCTCGGTCCCATCGTTGATATGTGCGTGGTAGACCTGGAGAGACAAGGCCAAGGGCAGGTAACGTTGATTCTGCCTTGCCTTTATCTGTGCTAGGGATGTCTGGTTCTGGCAGCTGCGCGTGGGGTGTCCATTGAAGGAAAGGACTAGGATTCACTTACCTGAGATTTAAGTCTTATCCTGGTGCAGGGAAGGTTTTGAGGTCTTGGACTGAAGGGAGGTTCTGAGTGGGAAGGCTCCTGTTTTCATGAGGAAGGGTTTCCTCTCCTGCACTGGGGAAGGGTCAGCAGCCAAACCCCTTCCCTTAAGAAGCAGAGACAATAGGGATCCCAACTTCCCCTGAGCCCAACTCTGCAAGGAAGCCTGGGGAGGCTTCCCCAGTTGGTAACTGCCTGCTTTTCCTCCAGCTGGTCACGTGCTCGGGTGCCTTTAAAGAAGGTTCACTACGGATCATCCGGAATGGCATCGGGATTCACGAGCATGCCAGCATTGACCTGCCAGGAATTAAAGGTGTGTGAGCTGGTTTGTGCTTTCCCATACAACCCACGGCTGGAGAGGGCCCAGTGAGGACATATCTCTTGGCTGGGCTGTGAGTAGGGGACTTGCCACCCGCCAGCTTCTGGAATATTGGCTGTGAGCGTGTGGCCTTTCTGTTGCAGGCTTGTGGCCCCTGAGGTCAGATTCTCATCGTGAGATGGACAACATGCTGGTGCTGTCCTTTGTTGGCCAGACCAGGTGAGGTGGGGTTAAGGCCACGCCAGGCTCTCAGCCTGATACAACAGGATTGGAGCACGATAAAACAGATTCTCTCTTTCCCTTCTAGGGTTCTTATGTTAAATGGAGAGGAGGTAGAAGAGACGGAGCTCACAGGGTTTGTGGATGATCAGCAGACCTTCTTCTGTGGCAACGTTGCACATCAGCAATTGATCCAGGTAGCGCCCCTTCTAGAGATGCCATTCTCATTTTGATTCCATTGTTCTTCTTGGCTGTGGGTTATTTTAGATCTGCGGTGCCCATCGGAGCAGGGTCTGCAGTCCTTCCTTGGGTCGATGTGAGAAGGCAAGTGTTTTCTCTCCTCAGATCACCTCTGCCTCTGTGAGACTGGTCAGTCAGGAGCCCAAAGCCCTAGTGAGCGAGTGGAAAGAGCCCAACGGGAAGAACATCAGCGTGGCTTCCTGTAACAGCAACCAGGTGGTGGTAGCTGTGGGACGAGCCCTCTACTACCTGGAGATCCGACCCCAGGAGCTCAGGCAGATCAAGTAGGTGCCTGTCTCTCCAGACCCAAAGGTTCGCAGCCTCTGCTGCCTTTGGACTTCCTGACTGACGCCTCTGTCTGATTTCTGCTTCCTGCCAGCTGCACAGAAATGGAGCACGAAGTTGCCTGCCTGGACATCACTCCTTTGGGGGACACTAATGGCATGTCTCCTCTGTGTGCGATTGGCCTCTGGACTGACATCTCCGCCCGCATCCTAAAGCTACCTTCCTTTGAACTGCTGCACAAAGAGATGCTAGGAGGAGGTAGGGCTCTCCTGGGCCTGCTGGCAGCAGAGACTGACTTGGTAGGGCCACGAGTGACATCAGCCTTCTCTTCTGCTCCCTGCAGAAATTATCCCTCGCTCCATCCTGATGACAACCTTCGAGAGCAGCCATTACCTTCTGTGTGCCCTGGGGGACGGCGCTCTCTTCTACTTTGGGCTCAGCCTTGAGACAGGTGACTGCAGGCTCTAGCACTGAGTGGGCTGCTTGGGAGGGTGTTTGGGTTTGTGCCCACTTACTTGCTTTGGATACCTTTTATTCCCTCCCCTCCCCCATCCTTCTGGAGGAGATCTCTGTGGAGAAAGCAAACTGATGCCCACATCCACTTCTTTGCTGACAGCGGGACGCGTTCACTCACACTCATTTCCTCCCAACACATCACAGCCACATAGCTCTGTGCTGCCCAGCTGCCCTGGGCTCTCTTGGGGCAGCTCAACCTGGTCCTCCTTCCCTGCAGGCTTGCTGAGCGACCGCAAGAAGGTGACCCTTGGCACTCAGCCCACCGTCCTGAGGACTTTCCGCTCCTTGTCCACCACCAACGTGTTCGCCTGCTCCGACCGCCCCACCGTCATCTACAGCAGCAACCACAAGCTGGTCTTCTCCAATGTCAACCTGAAGGAGGTGAACTACATGTGTCCCCTCAACTCAGATGGGTATCCTGACAGGTAAGCCTGCCCCACAGCACAGCTTGAGGGAGCTTGGGGGCTCTGCGTCGGCACAGACTGCGTGGAGAGCGTCCTGCTCAGCCCTGGAGGCACATCCACCTTGTCCAGGGGACATGCCTGTCTGACACTGACTGATCAGTGGGAGAGCCTTCATCATAGATACTCTTGCAATGTACAGCAGTCCTGGCCTGCCTGAGGGCACTCCTTACTCCTTTGAGCTGTTGATGGATCCTGTGTGAGAAGACATGTGTGGGGTCTTAAGCATTTATCTCTCTCTCTGCATCAGCAGCCAGAGAAGCTGCTCTAATCTGGCTGC
Source organism: Numida meleagris (assembly GCF_002078875.1). Lineage (NCBI taxonomy): Eukaryota > Metazoa > Chordata > Aves > Galliformes > Numididae > Numida > Numida meleagris. The sequence goes on along the minus strand of NC_034414.1, from coordinate 1,501,439 downwards.
TGTACAGTGTGGGAAGGGGAGCCTGGTCAGCAGTTTGGGGGTGAGGGGAAGAGCTGGGTTCTTGGCTGTGCCACTGGGCTTACAAGCCCCACTGCTCACAGTTGTCCTCCTGTACAGCTTAGCGTTGGCTAATAACAGCACGCTGACAATCGGCACCATCGATGAGATCCAGAAGCTGCATATCCGCACGGTTCCCCTCTACGAATCACCCAGGTGAGCTGAGAGTGTAGTTTTAGGGCCCGTGCTCTGCTGGGGGGAGGCTTTTCCATGGGCAGAGCCTACTCTGTTGTGGGCTCGGTTAGCACACGGGCCAAATCGATGGCTTCGTGCTGAGAGTGGGCTGTGCAGGAGAGCAGTACTGTTCTTGTTGGCACTCCTTGGAGCAACCTGGCCTGGCGTCCCTGCTCACACAGCCCTTTGTCCTGCAGGAAGATCTGCTACCAAGAGGTGTCACAGTGTTTTGGTGTGCTCTCCAGTCGCATCGAGGTGCAAGATGCCAGCGGGGGCACCACTGCACTCAGACCCAGCGCCAGCACCCAGGTGAGGGGGTAGCTGCCAGGTGATCCCTCACCCCTGGGCTATGTGTACTGTAGCTCCTCTGCCAAACCACAGTGCAGATTTTTCCTCAACAGTCTTCTTTTCCAAAGCTCTGACTACAGTCTCGCCCTTGGTCAGTCTGGGAGGAGATGGGGTGTTAAGATCTTGCTGTGGTGGTCACAGAATCCATCTGCGTCGCTCTCTGGCAGCCTTGGCTGCCTGGTCACCTTTGTTTTGGGTGCTGCTCCTTCAGTACAGGCTTCTGTTCAGTCTCCAGTGGTTCCAGTCAGAGGTTCAGGCAAAAGCTGTGGTGGAAGCTTCAGCACTCTGTAAACTCTATTAATGCTGTTGCTCAGCAATCCTACCTCTGCCTTGCACATCACTGATGCAGAGAGCACGTCCCATTGCTCAGGCCTAGGGAGCTCCTTCTCTCCCGCTCATCCCACTGGTCCCCAGTTTGCTCAGCCAGGTTGCATGAGGACGTGACATCTTTCTGTGCCCTAGGCCCTGTCTAGCAGCGTGAGCACCAGCAAGCTGTTCTCCAGCAGCACAGCACCGCACGAGACATCTTTTGGAGAGGAGGTGGAGGTGCACAACCTGCTCATCATCGATCAGCACACCTTCGAAGGTACCAGCCCAACATGCTGCCCAAACTGCTTGAATGCCCATCAGCCTGTGGCTAAGACCTTCACAGTCCTGTGATCTCACACATCCCCTTAGGAGTGCTTTTCCTCCAGCATAAGCCAAAGGGCATAGGTTGGAGGTGTAATGCTTGATGGCACGAGGTAGCGAGGGAATCACCAGACTCTGCACCTTGTTTGTGTTTCTGAGCTTTTAGCTGTTCCTAGGCAAGCTGCTCTGCCCGTGCTTGGGGGTGCTGCCTGCTGCCACCTAAGGGACCCACTCGTTTCTGCCTTTCCCTCTTTGCAACAGTACTGCACGCTCACCAGTTTCTACAAAACGAATACGCCCTCAGCCTGGTCTCCTGCAAGCTTGGCAAAGACCCAAACACCTACTTCATCGTGGGTACTGCCATGGTGTATCCTGAAGAGGCAGAGCCAAAGCAGGGCCGCATTGTCGTCTTCCACTACTCGGACGGTAAGAGCAAAGGCTTCTTGTCTGCCTAAGTCCAGCTGCTTGAGGGCAATCAGAGAGATCCAGGCAGGTTCTGCAGGGGTTGGTCACTCTGCTGTGGGCCATCCCAGCGTGTCCTCTCCTCCCCAACTGCCAGAGAAGCCCAGGAATCCCTCACCAGAGCCACATTCTGGGATTTGCTTTCTGTGTGTCTGCCCCTGTTGTCCTCCCATTGCTGCATTGCTCACCCACAGATCCTCTGAGACAGTTACTAGTGAGAGCAGCATTGCTTAGAGCAGCTTGTGCAAACCCTCCGTGGTTTGCTGGCCCCGGGAGCACAGTGCAAATAACTGGGCCTGTTATGGATTGATTGCAGGCAAGCTGCAGAGCCTGGCTGAGAAGGAGGTGAAGGGAGCTGTGTATTCCATGGTGGAGTTCAACGGGAAGCTGTTAGCCAGCATCAACAGCACGGTAAGGCCCTCGCGAGACCTCAGCTTCCTTCCCAAGCATGTGTCAGAACTGGGAGCTGTTCCAGCCATGTGGCTGTCAGCAGAGCCTGCTGGGGAAGCGTGTCCTGGCTGGCACAGGTGTCTGTCCCAGCTCAGAGCCTCGTCCCTTCCTTCCTCCAGGTGCGCCTGTACGAGTGGACAGCCGAGAAGGAGCTGCGCACGGAGTGCAACCATTACAACAACATCATGGCTCTCTACCTGAAGACCAAGGGAGACTTCATCCTCGTGGGAGATCTGATGCGGTCTGTCCTGCTCCTCGCCTACAAGCCCATGGAAGGAAACTTCGAAGAGGTATCAGTGCTGTTGGGTAGTCTTAGAATCATAATCACTCAGATCAGAAAAGACCTTCAAGATCATCGAGTCCATCTGTACCGCACCCTTTGGCCAGCTATCTGTGGCTGCATAACTACATCAGGTACCAAAGGGGGGTCCTGGTCTGCCATAGGGACATGATGAGGGTCCTCTTAGCAATGAAGACTGGAGTGTTGACCACAATGTCAGTAGGCCACGTACAAATCACTGAAGGGACCACTGAACCTCCCACCCCCAATAATCTCCCCCAAGGCACAAGTAGGCCACACCACCTTGGTCCTACTTGCATCTTCCAAGGCCATTCTATTCTATGGGTACTGGGTTCTAGATTCTCAGGGGCAGGGAGCAGAAGGTTATTTTCATTTCCAATTTGGGGTCTTACCTGATCATCAGTGTCCATAATTTCTATCTTAAGAAGGGAGGCCCACGTAGTCTGTAGCATCTTCAAGGCATTGGGTCTGCCATCTCTAGGCCTTACATTCAGGTCACGCAGGGTTTCATAGAGTCTCTTTGTCCACCCCTGCAGGGACCGGGAGTCTTCAAAGCAGCCTTCAGGATGCCATTATAACATTCAGTGAGGCTGCTCCCATTGGGTTATATGGCAGATGAAATCGCCATTCAATGTTGTTCTCTTCTGCCCAGCGCTGTATCATCGTGCCCATGAATCGACCTGTGGAGTCCCATATACCACCATTAACTTGGTTAAAGCCTTGATGGTGTAAGCCTCGTTTGCTTTTAGTACCAGATAGGCCTCCATCAGTCCACTTGCCGTGTCGACACAGGTTAATGCATATTTGGCCCCCTCAGATCGTGGGAGAGGGCCTGTATTATCAACTTACCACCTTGTTTCAACGGTGATGAAGACAAACTACTCCTCTGGCTGAGATAGGTGACGCATCGTGCCACTGTCTATGCTTGGGCCACCCCTCTCTTAGGAAGGTGGGTCAGATCTTTCACCCACCCCTGAATTGGCAAGGTGGTCTTAACTGTGACCTCAGATGTTTGGGTTATTGGCTCTACCCCCTGTAATGCAGAGTAGGGAGCCAATAACTGTTTTTCAATCACGCCGTATCTTTCCTCTACTCCATGCCAGACCCGAGACCAGAACCCAATTGGGGTTGGAACAGAACTCTGGCGTTGCCACAGGCCCCAGCCAAAGCCACCCTGAGTGACATGAATGTCCAATTCAGCTGGGAGGGTGGGATCAAATATACCCAGTGCCTGGGCTTGTTTAACAGCCAGTTTTGCCTGTTCAAAAGCCTTCTGTTCCGTTCTCCCTAGTCCCATAGTTGCCCCTTTTTCATGAGTTTATATAATGGTCTCAGCAGCCAATCACAGCTCTATCCCCATTAAACTTAGTCAGAATCCCATGAGTAATTGATGCTTCCACGCCTGTGTCATCCAGCCCCATAACCCTTTGTATGCTCTTTCTGGACCAAAAAATTGCCAGCTCAACATAAGGCCTCGTGTCTCATCTGCAGGCCCTTGTTACATGGGGACTAATATCCCCTATCAAGCCATGAATTGGGCAAGTGCCAAGTCTTTTTCCTCAGGTGGTTCAGGCATCATAGCCCAAGTCACCTGGGGAGGCTTTTTCCTTTTGTTAGGGGCTGTAAAGTCCTCTGGTCTCCAAGTATTTTTCTGGTACTTGTTCAATTACAGTGGAAAAGGCATTACAAAAAGAGGCAGAATAGCAAGGTGCTACAAAGGAAGGGAAGTAAATGGCTCACCTGTATCAGAAGATACTGGGCTTGCAGGGAAAAGCTTCCACCAAGGAGGGATCTCCACAAAGAGATCCTTCCTCAGTGGCAGCCAGCCCTTAAATGAGGCCTAAGAGGGGTGGAACCTGGCTTCCCATCACACAGGTGAATTGCCTTCAGCTGTGCTCCCAGGGTTGACAGGGTCTTTCCTCCAGGTGCTCAATCAGTGGTTCAGGCCGGGACTCAGCAGTTCTAGTAGCACTTGTGCACTACTAGTAGCATCCGTGCACTCGTGAGAATGGCATTGGCATGGTCTGGCCTCGTTTGCCCTGGCATCATCCAAGTGCAGCTTAGGCCGGTGCCATCTCCACAGAGGCAGTTTGTGCCTTTTGCTCAGTAGAGAGGTCAATGGGGCTCCTGGGTGGGTTGAAGGCGTTTGATAGCAGGACAGGCCATCTGTGCACTGCACTGCCTCTCCTCTTGTCCCTTTCCAGATTGCCCGGGACTTCAATCCAAACTGGATGAGTGCCGTAGAGATCCTGGACGACGACAACTTCTTGGGAGCAGAGAACGCTTTCAACCTGTTCGTGTGCCAGAAGGACAGGTGGGCTGGCAGGAAGGGGGGGTTGTAGCAGTGCCTGGCAGGAGGGAGGAAGCATTAGGCTCCTCTGCACAGTCGGAGGCGTGCGTCGGGCAGGAAAATGGGCAGAAGCTGGCCCAGCTCTGAGACGGGAACTGGGGGAGCTCGGCTGCCCCCCCCCCGGCACAGATTTGAGCCGAGTGCTTTGGCTTTCAGCGCCGCCACGACTGACGAGGAGCGCCAGCACTTGCAGGAAGTGGGGCTGTCCCACCTGGGAGAGTTTGTCAATGTCTTCTGTCACGGGTCCCTGGTCATGCAGAACCTGGGAGAGACGTCCACGCCGACGCAGGGCTCCGTTCTCTTCGGCACGGTCAACGGCATGATAGGTGAGGGGGCAGGGAGCGCCTCGGCCTGGAGTTTCCTTACATCTCTTCTTCTTCTCCCTGCCCTTGTCCCAACCCCCTCAGGCAGCAGCCTCCAGCTGCAGTCCTGCCCCGTTCCCTGCCCTCTGGCAGCTGCAGCAGCGTGGTCTGCAAGATGCCGAACTCTCATCGCCGCGTTTTCCTTGGCAGGACTGGTAACTTCGCTGTCCGAGAGCTGGTACAACCTCCTGCTGGACATGCAGAACAGGCTGAATAAAGTCATCAAGAGCGTGGGCAAGATCGAGCACTCCTTATATCCTTCCGTGGTGGTCCAGCTGGGAGCCCGTGCCGCTGGGTGCTGGGGGGCTGTCTTGTGCAGGGCTCGAGGACAAGCTGGCCTTGGTGGTAGGGCCAGTGTTGGTTTCCCTCTGATCCCAGGAGCTGGCTGTGCTTGAGGAACTGCACGCAGTGAGGTCGAGTTCCTAAGATTGCCACGTTTTTTAGGGCTATTTTCTAGATAAATTCGGTGAGGCGGCGCGGTCAGGCTACGGAGCGGAGAGGTTTTATTCCCAGACGCAGCGTGGGCTGGGTGTCACTCCACGTGGATTTGGCTTCCTTGACATTGCCACCTGGAGATCGTTTCACACCGAGCGCAAGACAGAGCCAGCGACGGGCTTCATCGACGGCGACCTGATAGAAAGCTTCCTGGACATCAGCAGGCCCAAGATGCAGGAGGTGGTGGCAAACCTGCAGGTGGGGACGCTGCTCGGAAGCGGAGGCCGTGCTCAATCCCGACGCGTTTCTCCATCCAGCACCTGATGTTTCCATGCCCTGACGCCTTCCCTCTCTCTCTGCAGATCGACGACGGCAGTGGTATGAAGAGGGAGGCCACCGTGGACGACCTGATCAAGATCGTGGAGGAGCTGACCCGCATCCACTAGCAGGATTTGAGGTTTTTTCCCTGACGCCTTCCTCCACGTAGAGCAAGGGGCTTTCTTCCCCTGGCTGGCTGCACTCAGAGCTGGCAGTGCCCCTTAGCCAAGGGGAGATGTCCGACGGGGAGCGGCCTGCTAGGGATCTGGGGGCACCATGCTGTTGCCAGCTTGGATTTCACCACCGACCCTACGGACTCGACCAGAGCTGGGCTCTCCACAGCAGCGCCCACGCCTGGGTTCACGCTTTGCTCTTGTCTTTTTTTTTTTTTTTTTTTTTTTTTTTTTTTTTTTTTTTTTTTTTTGTGGGGGGGAAGGGGAAGGGAGAAGAAGCGAAGCTGCCTCGAGCGCGAGGGCTGGAGGAGGTATCAGGGTGGGGAGGGGTGAGATCTGCGGGCCCGGAGCGTTTCCCTGCACCTGGGGAAGGAAGCAGAGGGAGACAGCACGCTCCTCACTCTCCACAGCACCTCTGGCTCGCTCAGGGAGGGAATTTCTGGGAAGCTCAATCCGTTGTGGAGCCCGAGTTTTACCAAATAAAGTAGTCCAAACGGAAAGGTGCGCCTGCTGGCCGTGCCGTGCTCCACTAAGCGGCACGGGACGCGTGGGATTCCTGCCTTCCCTCGTGCACCCCCAGGGGCAGGGAGCGGATCGTGCCCTTCCAGCATCGTGCCCTTCCAGCTCCCGCCTCTCAAATCAGGCTCTGTCCAGGCTGGGATCCTGGCCCGAATTCTCTGCGTGTAAAACGTAGATTAATCATTATCCTGCTGGCCTCCGTTCGGCTCTGAGCTGCCCTGCTGCTGCCCCGATGGCTGAGCTCTTGCCAAAATGCACGTGAGGGGGCTGGCGAGTCCCCAGCTGCCCTCTTCCCCTTGGGAACCCACGGGGTTAACGGAGCTCCCCCGGCTCCCATCCCACCCTTAGGATGCTCTGGGCCACCAGAAGAGGGGAGCAGGGCGCAGGGCTCCGAGACGGCTCCTTTCCCATCCCTGTGCGACTCAGCTTTTTGCTCCGAAAGCTGCACGTGCTTCTGAACACCTCGGCCCCACGCTAGCCCAAGTTTTTCCCTACGTTCTTCCTTTCCTGCAGCGGCGGCGGAGAGGTGGGCAGCATCCCGAGGGTGTTTCCAGCAGCCCCGAGCTGCCTGGCGAGCCCTAGGTGCGGGAGGAATCGGATCCACCCGGAGCAGGGAGCAGCCTTTGGGATGGGGGAAGCGAACCGTGACCTTCAGCAGGCACCTTTCCTTTGCTGGAGGGCCCTTCTCCCTAAAAGCCAACCCGGGCTGGCAGGTGCCACGCTCTGAGCTTCCCCGGCGGCGTGGATTTGGCGACGCCGCGGGGTGATGCTGCAGGCGAAGCTTGGGGCTGCAAGCAGAGGGTCTCCTCCGCGCTCTGCTGCAGGGATTGCCCTTTGCTCCGTGCCATCAATCATTTACCTGCCCTTGACCTTCGCTTCGGCCCCCGGCCTGGCGCGGGGAGGTTCGCGCTGGAGGGGTTTCGGCCCCCACGGAGCCCCTCGCCGCGCCCTTCCCCGCTGCACTTTGGCTCCTCTATCTGCTGCGTGCTCCTCTTTGGTGGGTCCCCGTGCAGGGCTGGGAAGGCAGCCCAGTGCCGCCAGGAGGAGGAGGAGGAGGAGGAGGAGGAGGAGGAGGGGTGGGGAGAGGCCAGCCCGGAGCTTTGCCAGATGTGGGAAAGGAGAAAGCAGGGGGGACGTCGAGCTCCGTTCTCCCCGCTTCGAAAGAGCGGGGACCCCCTCCCTCGGGGAGGAGGAGGAGAAGGTCGGCGGCGTTGAGGCCGAAGGGCGGCGAGGGCGCGAGGTTCGGCCCGAGCATCCCCACGCGCGTTCCCCCGCGCCGGGGCAGAGGAGAATCGGGGCCCCCCGGCGCGCCCCGCTCTGCCTCCCTCCACCCCCCGCATTGTTCCCGGCCCGGCGGGCGGGAGGAGGAGCAGGGCCAAGGGCCAGCATGCGGTAGGCGCCCCGTGCCGCGAGGCAGGCAGGAAGGCAGCGCTGGGAGCGTGCCGCCGGAGCCGCTGGCATGTTGGTCGTGCTGCTCGTCCGGGTTGCCTGTGTGTCCCTGCTCCTCCTGGGCGGGCAGGGCAGGGTGTACTCCGGGAGGAAGAAGCCGGCCAGCTTTGCCGTGGAGAGGTAGCCGGGACCCCCCCTTTTTTCCTTCCCCCTTCTCCCAGCCGCACCTGGGGATGGCGGATTGCCGTGCCGTGCCGTGCCCACGTGCTCCCCGGCCACCCGGCCACCGTCACCCTCGTGGACTCCCGCTCCCCACGTCTCCATCCTGGGCAGGGATGCGTCTCCGCTGCCCCTCTGTCCCACCGCATCCCTCTCCTCACATCCGTCCTGCAGCGCATTCAGCGCGCCCGCTCCCTCGTGCCCCCAACCCCCCCCCCTATACCCCGTCCCCATCATCTCCCCCACCGAGTCCGTGGGGCTCGGCACGGGCTGACCTCATCCTTCGCCCCCTGCTCCCAGGCGCCACGTGGGGCCCCACATCTGCTTCTCGGCTTTCGGCAGCGGATGTTGCCCCGGCTGGATGCTGGCTCCGGGCAGCGGGCAGTGCATCCTGCGTGAGTACGGGCACCGGGGCCGGCACCAGGTGGGGGTCCCCGCGCCCTCACGTTCCCGCGCCCCGCAGCGCTCTGCTCCTTCGGCTGCGGCAGCGGCTTCTGCATTGCGCCCAACCTCTGCTCCTGCCCCGACGGAGAGCGGGGCGTCACCTGCCCAGGTAGGGCCACCATCCCCTCCGCGTGCCACGGGGCCGGGGACACGCGGGTGTGTTCCGGGCTGCCCCTGGTGCCCCGCAGAGCCACTCTTTGCCTTCCAGAGCCGCTGGGGAACTGCGGGGAGTACGGCTGCGACCTCTCCTGTAACCACGGCGGGTGCCAGGAGGTGGCCCGCGTCTGTCCCCTCGGCTTCTCCATGGTGGAGACGGACACCGGCGTCCGCTGCAATGGTCAGCTGGGGGTAGCGCGGCGTGGCGGGGGGCGGGGAGGGGGGATTCCCAGTGTTCCCCAGCCCCCAGCTCCGTCCCCTTTCGCCCACAGACATCAACGAGTGCCTGAGTGCCGCCTGCGAGGGGCCGTGCGTCAACACCGAGGGTGGCTTCGTCTGCGAGTGCGGCCCCGGCATGCAGCTCGCCGCCAACCGCCACAGCTGCCAGGGTGCGCGGGGCCGGGGGGCTGGTGGGGGGCTGCTGAGCCGGGGTGCTGAGCCTCAGCCTCTGCCCCCCCAGATACGGACGAGTGCCTGGCCACGCCGTGCCAGCACCGCTGCAAGAACAGCGTGGGCAGCTACCGCTGCTCCTGCCGGCCCGGCTACCACCTCCACGGGAACCGGCACTCCTGCGTGGGTGAGTGCCGCGTGCCGTGCACGGCGGGCGCACGGTGCCCGGCCGCGGGTGACGCCGCTGGGGACGCCGACGTGTTCCGCATCCCCCAGATGTCAACGAGTGCCGGCAGCCAGGCGAGCGCCGCGCCTGCCAGCACGCCTGCCACAACACACCGGGCAGCTTCCTCTGCTCCTGCCGGCCCGGCTACCGGCTCAGCAGGGACAGGGTGTCCTGCGAAGGTAACCGGCTGCTCCTCCACCTGGGAACCCCCAAAGTCCCCGGGCTGACGCCTTTCTCCTTCCCTGCCAGGCTTCCCCAAGGCCATCCTGGCGCCCTCGCCCATCCTGCAGTCCCTGCAGCACCCCCCTACGCTCGTCCTACTCCCTCCCGGAGCTGGGGGACCCCTCCTGCTCCCCTCCCCTCACCTCCCCGCCGCGGCACCGGGCACGTCTATTCCTCCCTCCCCTCACGATGCCATGGAGCCGCCCCCCGGGACTCCCACACCGGCCCCTCGCTGCTGGCACCGCGGGGCTCCCCAGGAGCCGGGCGCTCGCTGGACGGAGCCGGGGTGCCAGAGCTGCAGCTGCCAGGTGAGCGCTCCACGTACCCGTGCCCACACATCCCCGTATCCCCACGTCCCCGTGCCGTGCCTGAGCCATGCCCACCCCAGCAGGGAGGCCAAGTGCTCTGCGAGGCCATCACCTGCCTCGTACCGTGCTCCCACCCTCTGCCCGCCCCAGCTGGGGGCTGCTGCCCCAGCTGCACAGGTGAGCCCCGGCCCCCCCCATTCCCGTGCCCCACTGCCGCCCCCTCTGACTCCCGGCTCGCAGGCTGCCTGAGCAATGGCGTGGCCCACGCCGAGGGAGAAGTCTTCACCCCGTCAGATGGGAACTGCACCATCTGCGTGTGCCTGGTGAGTGGCGTGCAGTGGGACGGGGCTGGGGACAGTCCCCCGGTCCCTGTCCCGGGTGCTCACAGCATCGCTGGGACGCACCGGGCTATGGGATCCGTGCCACCTCCGAACGATGCACCGCCACGTGCCGGGGCTGATGCCCTTCGTTCACCCCATGACCGCCCCACGTTCCTCCCTGCAGGCCGGCAATATCTCCTGCATCTCCCCTGAGTGCCCCCCAGGCTCCTGCCCCAGCGCCTCACCTCCCAACTGCTGCACCTGCCAGCCAGGTGGGGTCCTACCCGAGGAGATCGAGTGGCTGCGGGTGGCTGTGCCTCACGCATGGGGTTCTGGGGGGGCTCAGCTCCCCATCTCAGCCCTCGCTGCCTCCTTCCTGCCCAGCAAAGTGCAGCTTCCGTGGCCGGACCTACGCGCACGGAGCCCGCTTCAGCTTGGATGGGGACGAGTGCACCACCTGTGTCTGCCGGGTGGGTCCAGGGCGCTGCTCGTGGTCCCGCAGGTGGCACAGAGCTGCTGGGTGATGCGCCCTTCTCCCCACAGGGCGGAGAGGTGGAGTGCTCCTTCGCCCCATGCCCAGCGCTGGATTGTCCCCAGCACCAGCAGCAGCTGCGTCCCGGGCAGTGCTGCTTCAGCTGCAAGGACCCCCCGCGCCCCTCGGGTGAGCTGGGGTGTGGGGCAGCGGGTAGGGGGCAGGGGTTTGGGGATGCATTGGCACGGGGTTCAGGTGGTGTTTGGGGAGCGCGTGTACCCACACGTGGCAAAGAGAGTGAGGGGCTGAGGTGCCCCTGTCCCCAGCCATGTCCATGTCCCCTCCAGGCTGCTTTGTGGATGACAACGGGGTGGAGTTTCCCATCGGACAGATCTGGTCTCCGGGTGATCCCTGTGAGTTATGCATCTGCCAGGTGAATGAGAACCTACTCTGCTTCACTCCTCCTACCCGTCCCCGTCCCCATCCCTGTCCCATCCCCGTCCTCATCCCCCGTCCTCATGCCTGGCCCCGCATCTCTGGGATCGGGCTCAGGGCAGGACGGGGAGTTTCAGAGCTGGGATTCTCTCCAGCTGCCTCCTGCCTTGGCCACGTCTTGGCCTCTGCCTTTCCATCATCCCCTCCATATTGGGTTTAAACCCCTCTGCTTTGGGTTCAAACCCCTGGGTATGGGCCCAAGGTCTCTGTCACTTGCTCCCCCTCGCAGGCCGACGGCTCGGTGAGCTGCAAGCGGACGGATTGCGTGGAGACATGCCCCTACCCCATCCACATCCCCGGGCAGTGCTGCCCCGACTGCTCGGCAGGTGATGGGGACAGCAGGGGACAGGGTGACAACACGGGGCTCTGGGCACTGCAACCCCACTCTCCTCCCATAGGATGTACCTACATGGGGCGGATCTTCTACAACAACGAGACCTTCCCGTCGCTCCTGGACCCCTGCCTCAGCTGCATCTGCCTGGTGAGGGCTGTGGGGTTTGGGGTGGGGGCATTTGGCTGCCCCTGACCCACTGATGCCCAGCTCTCACTTCTTCCCAGCTGGGCTCGGTGGCCTGCTCGCCCGTGGACTGTGCCATCTTCTGCACCTACCCCTTCCACCCTGAGGGCGAGTGCTGCCCCGTCTGTAAAGGTGAAAGCCAGGGGCGTGGGGACTTGGGGACACGGGGACGTGGGGACACAGGGACATGAGGACAGAGAGACGTGGGGACACGAGAACACGGGGATGTGAGTACCCAGGGGTGCGGGGATGCAGGGACACAGGGGACATAGGGACTTGAGGACATGGGGACACGGGGATGCGTCCCCACCCCTGCTCTGAGCACTCTCCCCCTAGACTGCAACTACGAGGGCAGGAAAGTGGTGAACGGGCAAAGCTTCAGCCCCGAGGGCCGGCCCTGCACCCGCTGCACCTGCCAGGTGAGCTCATGCCTCCTTCCTCCTTGAGCTCCTCATCTTCCTCTTCATCATCCTCTTCCTCCTGTGCCGCAGCTTGGGGAGGTGAGCTGTGAGGAGAGGCCGTGTCCCCGTTCCTGCACCGAGCCCGCCGCCTGCTGCCCCCCTTGCCAAGGTACCACCCCCATGTGTGGGTGCCCCAATGTGGCTTTGGTCCCCAGTGTGGGACGCAGGAATTCTAGGGGGAAATGAAGCTAACCACGGGCATCTCTCTCTCTGCAGCAGATGGCCAGCTGCAGAGCAGTGACGCGTCCCCATCTCTGTCCCCATCCCCAACCCCAGAGCCATCCTCCTCATCTCCATCCCCATCTCCATCCCCATCCTTGTCCCCATCGCCATCCCACAAGGGCACACCCCAGTCCCCCCGCCACCGCCTGGCCCAGGTCCTGCTCCACACCACCCCCCTCAGCACCTCTCTGGGGGGGGAGCCCCCTCCCAACACCCCGAGCCCCCCATCGGGCTGCCCTGGCAAGGCCACAGGACCCCCAGCCCTCAGCAGCAGCCCCAGCTCGAGGCAGGATGCTCAGGGACAGCCCGGGGACGTGGACACGGACACATAGAACCACCCACACCTGGAGGAGGAGGAGGAGGAAGGCTGCCGGATTAGAGGGCCTGGCTGGCCAGGCACGGCTGGAGATGGGGCGCTGAGGTGCGCAGTTGGACGCACCGAGCAACCAGGGCTGGTGACACATCCTTGGGCAGCGGGCACAGGGTACCCCGGCCCCTCACGCCCCATGGTGCCAGAGGCTGTGGGGCTGGGGCGCCAGTGCTGTTCCACCGCCCAATAAAGTTACCCCAGTATTTACGCTCCAGGCTCCTCCTTGTGCCCACCCAACCCAGCCCCACTCGGGTTTGGGGACACGAGGAACCGTGCAGGTCTTGGGGATATTATTACTCTCTACGACTAACTCCCTCAAAGGAGGTAATCAGGATCCATGGAGGTGTGGCACTGAGGGACGTGGTCGGTGGGCACGGCGGGGGTGGGTCAGCAGTTCAACTGGACGGTCCTAAAGGTCTTCTCCAACCTTGACGGTTCCAACCTTGATGGTTCCAACCTTGATGGTTCCATGACTCTCTGAGCGTGGCATGCCCTAGGCGGCGGGCGCCAGCCCCACCATGCTGTTGGCCCGGTGGAAGACGCTGTAGTAGCGACGCAGGAAGATGCTCCCGAGGACCCAGAGCTCATCAGCAGCCGTGGGCAGGGCGTAGGCTTCAAAGCCGCTCGCGCAGGAGCCATCCTTCATCTGGAGGGGGTGGGAATGGGGACGTGGTCAGCGGTGGGCAGCCCACAGGCACGGTGTGCCAGGGCCGGGGGCTCACCTGGAGGATGTAGGCTTGGGGCGGCAGGGGGAACTGCGTGCCGGCGATGACGAAGACGATGTCGGGCAGGACGGAGCTGCATCTCACCGTGTGCTGCCGGGGAGGGGACAGCCCGGCCTCAGCCCCAGCTGGAAGCCGCCGCTGTCCTGTCCCTGCCCCCTGTGCTCACCAGACCGCTGGGGCCGCGCATGGCTCCCATCTCATCGTGGATGCGGCGGATGCTGAGGCCAGGGCCCGCCAGCATCGAGGTGCCGCTGTCCAGAATGGCCTGGCAGCCACGGGCGCAGGCGATGGGGAGGCCGTGCACGGTGATCCTGGGGGCACAGCTTGTCCCTCAGGCAGGTCGTCCTCCTGGTGACAAGTCCCCCCCCCCCGTCCATGCCGTGTCCCAGCACTACCTGTCCACCTTGATTTGCCAGTAGGTTTGAGAGGTCAGCGGGATCCAGCTCAGGTTCCCGGTGAAGTAGGAATCGTCGATGCCACCGAAGAGCACAAAGCTGCCGTTCCGCTCGTCACTGCCGGGGGGGAGGCAGCACGGGGTTCTCCATGGGGTGCCAGTGCCCTCCAGTCCTCATGGACCAGAATTCTGCTCCCAGATGGGAGATGTGCGTGTCTTGGGGTCACCCCGACGTGAAGCTTTCCCCGTGGCTAATGTTTGTACCCACAGCTCGGCTTTAGCCCCGAGTCCGCCGGAGTTTTTCCTATGTACTTACGGGGTGAGGTAGATGGAAAAGAGATCCTGAGCCACCAGGCCTTGGCTCATCATGCTGTCAAACAGCGGGGTAGCACCAGAGGAGGCGATGCGGGGGAAGGCCAGCCCCACGAAGCCATCGAAGGGCACGTGGACGAGGAAGGAGCCGGGCTCCCACTGGCTCAGCCCAACCATCTGGTTCCGCACCTGGATGCTCCCAACCTGACGGGGAGAGCGGGGAGGCTTGGGGTGCACCACATGCCCCCCCCTCCCCCTACTGGTTCTGTGCCCCCCGGGTGCTCACCGTGACGGTGTCGTAGCCCAGCACGCCGACCATGCTGCCGGTGCCATACCAGGTGGCCACGCTGGTGGTGGTGCCGCGGTAGGTGGAGGAACGCGCCGGGTCGAAGCGTCGGTGGGTGGCTGCAGGAACGGGGAGAGCTGAGCAGGGCAGGAGGGGTGCAGCCCCCCCTGGTGCCCCGGGGCCCAGTGACACTCACCGCAAGCCGGGCTGGAGCAGTACACCGAGGGCACCCACAGGTTGGCCGAGCCGGTGTCAAAGATGACGGAGAACTGCTGGGGCGGCGTGCCGATGGAGATGGTGCCCACGTAGCTCAGCTACCAACACAGGGCGTGTTGTGGGAGGGTTCTGCTTCCCACACTCCCCAGAATCCCCCCCAGTCACCGGTGACCCTGCCGAGCACCCCGCGCTCACATCCATGTAGTTTTCCAAGAGCTCCGTGGTGGTGGTGCGGCGATGCTTGGCTGCCGGGGAGGGGGCTTGCTGCAGCAGGAGCTCCCCCAGCACCCCGCCGTCCCGCAGCACTCGCTGCGGCGTTTTCCTCTGCTGCAAAGGGACCCTGTGGGAAAAGCTGCAGCTGAGCACAGGGCCGAGCACAAGGCTTGGGTCCCACCGTCACCACCAGTGTCCCCTACCTGGTCATCAGGGCATGGGTGGCTACTGCCAGCCCCATCAGCCACAGCCACCGCATGGCCCAGGGACGCAGCGCAGCGCTGCAAGGTGCCTGCCCTTAAATCATGGCACACAGAGGCGCTCCCGGATGAGGCGTGCCAGCACCCCGATAAGCCAGCCCTTTCACCTCTCTTGGTGGCACTTATTAGCCACCTGCTGCCTTGGCACCAGGCCCCTGGCACCTATCAGCTTCCTGCTGTCATGCCACTGCTCTCCTGCCACTTAACGGGCCGCCCGCTGCCTTGCTTGGAGGTGTGGGGTGTTCACACAGCTGGGTGAACCACAGGGCGCCAAGGGATGCAGTGGCACCAAGCAGCATCACCAGCACCACTCTTTGCATCCCCGGGACGAATCTTCTGGCTGTTCCTTCCATGCACAGGAAGACGTGTGTGGAGCGCTGGAGGCTGGGGTCGAGCCAGCTGGGAGTTGCCAAGGGCTCAGCGTTGGTGCTGCCAACAAGTGCCACCAAGCCGTGTGCCAGGAACAAACACAGCATGGGTGAGCCCTGCCAGCGCAGCAAGGGCTTGGCCCTGGGCCCCGGACACTTCTGGCCAGCAAGCATCATGGTAGGGGGAAAACAAATCCCACCATGGGGATGCTGCAGCCTGACGTGACCCCTCTCCCAGAGAAACTCAACACATGGATGCGTTTCCAAGGCTTTATTGTGCTCAGTGACAGCGGCAGTGGGGGGCAGGAGCGTGGGGGCTGGCGTAGCCAGGGGCTGAATGGGCTCAGAACAGGCGGGAGAAGCCCACCCTGTTGTTGCCCCTGTCAAAGATCACGTAGTACTCGCGGATGAAGATGTCGCCAAGGATCCATTGCTCACCCAACTCGGTGGGGGTGCCCATGTTCTCGAAGCCGAGGCTGCAGGTCCCTTCCTCCTGAGGGCAAGGATGGAGACCATCACCAGCTGCCCAGGACACCCAGAAGAGCCCATCCCTATCTCCATCCCCCATCCCTATCCTCGTCCCCATCGCCATCCCCAAGGGTGCTCACGTTCAGCACATAGGCGCTGGGTGACAGGGTGAAGGCATGGCCGTGGATGTGGAAGGTGACGTCAGGCAGTTGGCTGATGGCATCACAGCTGACCTGTGGGGGACATGGGGTCAGTGGCCCTCCTGGAACTGCATGTCCCATGGCAGGACCTTGGCCTTCAGGGAGGATCCTGAGTCCCCAGGACCTCCCGCCTCACCTCGCCATTGGAGCCGACACCCAGGTCACTGAGGACGCGATTGTAGGCACTTTCGGGCATGACTAGCAGCGAGGTGCCGGTGTCCACAATGGCCTGGCAGGTCAAGAAGCAGGCGATGTAATCGCTGCCAACGGTGACCCTGCAAGGAAACTCGAGGTGAGCTATAGAAAGTCACCACCCTCGCCCTGTCGCATCACCGCCAACAATACCTGTCCATGGTGATCTGCCAGTAGGTTTCAGCAGAGAGTGGGACCCACTGGATGCCATTGGTGGTGTAATCGGAGTCGATGCCGCCAAAGAGGACAAAGCTGCCTGATGCCCCATCCCTGTAGGAGCAGCCATTAGGTACAGTGGTCCAGTGGCCCAGGATCCCCACAGCACCGAGAGGACATGGTGCCGAAGCCTCTGTGGGACCCTCAAAGAAAGAACCTCCTCTGTGGGACCTACTTGCTCAGGTAGACAGAGAAGAGGTCCTGGGCCACCAGGTCCTGGTTCATCATGTTGTCAAAGACAGGGGTGGCCCCAGAGGAGGAGATGCTGGGGAAGGCCAGGCCCAGGATGCCATCAAAGTTGCAGTAGTAGAAGAACGAGCCGGGCTCAGTCTCAGACAGCCCAAAGATCTGATTTTGGACCTCAATGTTCGAGACCTGGTAGGAGAGATGGGGAGAGCAGAATGGGCTGGGTAGGGGCACACGGCATCCCCACGTCCCCAGGTCCCATGAGATGGGCAGCTGAAGCACTGCCGCCTTACGGTGACGGTGTCATAGCCCAGGATGCCACTCATGCTGCCGGTGCCATAGGCGATGTAGACGGTTTCGTTGGTGCTCACGTAGGTGGAGGACTCGGAGGGGTTGAAGCGATTGTGGTTGCCTGCAGGTATGAGAGAGGGATGGTCACAGCCCATCCCGCCCTTAGGCACCCAGGGCAAGGTGACAACAGGTGGCCAAAGGGGACATCATCCCCCAGCCCTCGGGGACAGGGGCACTCACTGCAGGCCGAGCTGGTGCAATACACGGAGGGCACCCACAGGTTGGAGGAGCCAGTGTCAAAGATGACGGTGAAGTCCTGTTGCGGGGTGCCGATGGAGATGGTGCCATAGTACGAAGTCTGTGGAAGGAGGTTAGGGGGACAGGAAGGTGATGAGAGAGGTGGCGAGGGGCTAGCAGCCCTCAGGTTGTGCCAGCCCCCTGCTCACATCCATGTAGTTCTGCATGGGCTCAAAGGAGGAAGAGGCAGCGAGGACAGGGTTGTATTTGGAGGCCGGGTTGTAGGGATGCTTCTTCAGGAAGTCCTCCAGCAAGCCATGCTCCTTCAGCTGCTGCCGCAGGGTCTTCCCCTTCCTCAACGGGACCCTACAGCGTGGGAGAGATCGGGCTCAGGGCAGGGACGGGGATCAGGGCAGGGAAGTTTTGGGGATGCCCATCCTGTGCCTTGGCCACAGCCATGGTTGCGGGGTGCAGGCCGTCCCCCATCCCCACTAAGACCCATCACACACCCACCACCACAGCTCTCACCTGTGGACATGGCATTGGGCCAGGGCCACCAAGCCGAGGAGCAGGAGCAGCTTCATCGTGGTTCTTGGTAGCAAGTTGCCAATGCCAGCGGTGAAGCGCCGAATGTGCTGGGTGCCCCAGTGGAGCTCCTTATATACAGCCCCATGGTTGTTTGGCCAGCAGCCCCGATAAGAAAGGCAAACGGTCAGGGGGGAGTTATCACAATGTCCGCAGAGGACACCAGGGGAATGTCAAGCTGATGGCTTGCCATCTCCTCCACCATGGCATGGGATGCTTAGGGAAGGCTCAGCCTGGGGGAAAAACACATCCCAGCATCCTGCAGTGCCACGGGGAGGCTGTGGGAGATGCGGGGCTGGTTGGGGACGTGGAGGATGAAACTGGGACCAATTAGGGGATAAAAGTGGGACCCACTTGGGATGCTGCTGGCCAGGACAACACAGAGGTCACCCACACGTGGTTGCGTCAGAGGTGCCCAGCTCCGGTTCGGGCATTGTGGTGCCACATGCATGAGCCGGCACGGTCACCTTGTCCTGTGCACAGGGCACTGGAGGAAAACAGAGGGAGCCTAAGGCAGCAAGCACCAGCCTCAGCCCCACTTCCTGCAAGTGGAGATGGGAAGATGGATGCTAACTGCACCAGAGAAAGGAAGGGAGAGCAGCCTGGTAGGGTCTTGCAGGTGATGGTAAGGGTAGAAGGGCTGAGATGCCCAATATCCACCACGCAGGGGACAACAGCCTGCCCGTATGGCAGTCTTCCTGCTGGGAACAGAGGAAGTTTTGAGCAAATGCTCTCATTGCATTTAAAAAACACAAATTGGGGAAATCCTCGTGATCAGGATATGTGTTGTGAAACTTTTATTCCGTAACTTGGTCTCTTTCAGCCTAACTACCATATGATTCTACCACCAGCAAGGGCAGACACGCAGATCCAGAGGCTGAGCGGTTCCGAGATTGGCCAAAAGCAGATCTTCCTCTTTCCCAGGGCTGCTGCTGGGACTTCCCCAAAACAAGCAGGCCTGCAGACATCAACAGCCACACTCACATCCATGATGCCCCCCAGGGGCTCTGTGGTGGCACCACTGGTGAAGGTCAAAGAAGGGCTCAGAGCCCACAGGCAACTCATTGGCAAGGAGCAGGGCCGGCCTGGTGGCCAACACGGGGGTGGGGGGGGGTGAGGCCCTGGGGCCGCTGCCTGTTTGCTCATACGTCAAGCTTCTGCATGTGCCTGGCAAGCCTGATAAGAAACGCAGGTTTTTCCACTGGGAGGCCTAAAGGAAGTTCTTGGAAAACAGTTTTTTTCCTCAAGGGCTAATGATTTCATAATCAGATCGCCTCCCGATGGGAAGCAGGCTGTGAAGGGGTAGGCCTGCCTTAAAACAGGATGGTCATTTTAATGAACAATGGAGAAGAGAAGGAAATAGAGCACGGGGACCCTCACTTCACAGTCACAGATTGACCAAGAGCTGGACAACGTCAGGGAGATGTGGCTGCTCTCAATGTGCCTTTCGGCAGCTACTGTATTCAAGCCAGGAAAGACACAACCAAGAAGCCTGCGCATCCTGAAGTGTCATCACAGCTGGGAAAGCAGAGTAAGAGGTGCCTTACTTTTGGACACAAAAGAAGGCAAGGTGACTTGGATTTGAGTGGCAAATAACTCTGGCTGGTCCCTGTGTGGCTTTGTCAGGAACACAACAGTCTCAAGGTGGGAGTCAGTCAGCCGGCCCTAGTGGCCAGGTGCACAAGAAGTCTCAATGGAAACTGTACAAGACTGGGCACCAACACTGATGCTGCACTGACCTATCACACGGCTCATCTCATGGGCCAAACAGGACTTGAAGTGAACATTCACACTTTGCATGGTGAGGAACTTCGCTGATGAAACTCAGGAAAAGCCCTATGAAACAGACCAGGTGCTAGGCAGACCTACCCTTGCTCTGTTGAGGGAAAGATATCCATTCCTAGAGCTCTATTTGCACCAGTTCAAAAGGCTCAGCCTGAAAAGAATCACCTTCCTAAGATATAGCTTACCTGGGTAAGAGCAGACGAAGGAAGCACACTTGTTTTCCTCTCCCTGTTCCATCTTTGCAAACCCTTCTGTACGGACAGACTGAGAGGATAGGATTCTGGTTCAATGCTCCCAAGGCGTCAAATTCCTAGAACCTGATGTAGCAAGGTTTGATTAATATCATTAAATTAAGAGAGATGTTGGCTCCCTCCTGGTCAGGACCTCTGGGTGGTGAGGCCAGCTCTTCGCATCTGCTGTGGGTGACCCAGGCAGTGACCAAGGCCACCAGCAGCCTCAGTCTGTGGCTGAACCACATGGTGTGTGAAGACCTAGGGTTACATGAGAGCAGGTACAGGAAAGGAGCTGGTTGGGCTGCAGCTGGCTTGTGAACCACATCTGTGACGTGGTGCTGAGAAAGTTGAGTGACTGTTAGGCTCAAAGGGACATGAAACCAAAACCACAAGTGAATGTGGCCAGACAAAAAAAAAAAAACAAAGATGAAACGTGACATAGAATCAGGGCTGTTGAGCTGAATTCTGTACAAGATTTAACACCGCACTGATTGTGTTGCTTTGCTCCAGTTTTGTACTGCCACCTCCCACTTCAGGGCCCAAGGAGCTGTGAACAACACCAGATCCACTCATCAAACCCTCCCTCAATGGTATCATCCACATACAATATTTCTTACCCCATACTCAGCCCTTACAGTTCAACAAATGGTGAGCTGGATGTGCTCCAGCCTTTCCACATCCCTGAAGGCTGTTCCTCACGCTATCGATCCTCCTTGAAAATATCAATCTCCCTTTGGAATATCATGCCCCTTTCTTGCAATAACATCAGGTTCTGCCCAGGTTATCATCCCTGCTATGCACCGACCGGACCACTGGGTACTGAATCCGATTCACATGACTCGTGTTTGTCATACAGAAGCCAACAGGTCCTCACGTGGCACATAGGAACCAGAGGTGCCTTTCTGGAGCCATGTGCTTGGATGGCAGCACCTCTGCAGTATTGCCACGACCTTGCTGCTGTCCCCTTCACGTTCCACTCTTCCTCTTGGCTAGCAGCACAGAGCTTTAAACTATAAGATGAAAGATTTATGTCAGTTATCAGGAGGAAATTGTGTACTCAGAGAGTGGTGAGGCCCTAGCAGAGGGGAGCTGTGGATGCCCCATCCCTAGAGGGGCTTGCTCAAGGTCAGGCTAGATGGGGCTCTGGGCAGCTGACCTGGTGAGTGGCAACCAGCCCACAACAGGGATTGGGGCTGAGGAGGCTTTGGGGTCCCTTCCAACCCAATTGTTCCATGGCACTGTGAGCTTCAAGGACCCTTCCAACCCAACCATTCCGTGGTTCTACGATCTTCAAGGACCCTTCCAACCCAAGCATTCTGTGGTTCTATGATCTTCAAAGACCCTTCCAACCCAAGCATTCTGTGGTTCTANCCAACCCAAGCATTCTGTGGTTCTATGATCTTCAAAGACCCTTCCAACCCAAGCATTCTGTGGTTCTACGATCTTCAAGGACCCTTCCAACCCAACCATCCCGTGGTTCTATGGTTCCATGCAACGTGGAGGGCAGCATACTGCAGAGCATGAGCAGATGGCAGCTGTGTTTGCCTTTGCCACTTGCTGTGTTTTTTATGCAAAGAAGGCCATAGCATGGGTAATCAGGAGGGACTTGCTTTTCTTTCACTTCTTCTAGGGATTACTGGGATTACAGCCAGCAGCACTCTGAGCCACCTGAGACAGCAGACGCCAGAACACTGAGAGCAGCAGCTGCTGCTCAGCGTGAGGTGCTTTACACAGCACAAAGGAGCTCCCTGTATGGATCCCCCGCACTGGGGCCGTGACAATCCAGGCTCCGCTTCAGCTCCAGCCGCAAACCCAGCTCAGCTCCCGAGGCCGCACGGAGCCCAGGCCACAAGATGGCGGCGGCGCCACGCACCCCCTCGCCACGAGGGGGCGCCTCACCTCGCAGCGCGCAGCGGCCGCGCTCACTTCCGGTGTCGCGCCGGAAGCCGGTGACAGCGCGGCCCGGCGGCCCGAAGCCGGGCGGAGCGAGGCCGGGCCTTGCGCCCGCCGTTGCTTGCGGCCTTCCCGTGCCGCCTTGGGCAGCCTCGCGTTGGCGGAGGGGGCTCCGCGCTGAGCCCCGAGCGGGGACGGAGCTGGGGGGAAGCGGGCCGAAGGGAGGAGAGCCTTGACAGAAGCGCCTGACACAAGCAAGCGGGCCTTCCGGGTGCTCTGTGAGTAAGAGGAACGCCGTTTGCCGATGAAAGAATGGTTATAAACAGCGTTTTCCTTCTTGCTCTGCTCTTGGCCTTACTGATTCTTCCTCGAGTTCAGTTTCGAGTGGTTCACTGAAGCAGTTTCTATGCCCTTCATCGGATCGTTGCTTGATTCCGGTGGGCTTTTGTCTTCGTTTGACTCTGGGGAGGTTCAGGTTGGATGTGAGGAAAGATTTCTTCTCAAAAAGAGCGCTGAGGCAGCGGCACAGGCTGCCTGGGGTGTGGTGGGCTCACTGTCCCCGGGCACGTTCAGGAACCATGGAGATATGACACCGACAGGGCTCAGTGGGCGTGGTGGGGGCGGGCTGCGCTTGGACGAGATGATCTCAGTCGTCTCTTCCAGCCTTCCTGGTTCTCTGAAGCCCTTTCCCCATCCTAGGAGCCTGTGGCTGCACTGAGCATGGACACCCTGAAGAACCGTACCGTGGAGGAGCTGCAGGCCCTGCAGGAGGATGCTGCGGAGATCGAGCGCTTGGCCCTGGAGTCCAGGGAGGTGAGCAGCAGCAATGTGAGGCAGCCAGGTGAGGGCTGGGCGCGTGGCACCGTGCTGACCGTGGGCTCTGCTCCTCAGGTGCAGGAGCTGCAGCTGGAGAGGGAGATGGCGCTCGCTGCCAACCGCAGCCTTGCCGAGCAGAACCTGAAATTCCAGGTCCCGCTGGAGACAGGACGCTCTGAGCTCTCCAGCAAGTACGAGGAGCTGCAAAAGCTTGCTGAACACTGTAAGGAGCAGAAGGCAAAGCTGGGTGAGCGACTCCAGTCTCACTTCCTTTCTTATAATTGCAGAACCACACACTGGTTGGGTTGGAAGGGACCTTAAAGCTCAGTGCGTGCCATGGGCAGGTTGTCCCCCACCACATTGAGCTGCCCAGGACCCCATCCAGCCTGGCCTTAGGCACTTCTAGGGATGAGAGGCTGTAGCAATCAAAAGGACCAACACTATGGAAAAGGCATTACAAAAGAGGCAGAAGGACCAGGACAATAGCAAGGTGCTACAAATGAAGGGAAGCAGATGGCTCACCTGTATCAGAAGATTCTGGGCTCACAGCACAAAGTTTCCACCAAGGAGGGACCTCCAGAAAGAGATCCTTCCTCACTCACAGTCAGCCCTTAAATGAGGCCTAAGAGGGGTGGAACCTGGCTTCCCATCACCCAGGTGAATTGCCTTCACCTGTGCTCCCAGGGCTGACAGGGTCTTTCCTCCAGGTGCTCAATCAGTGGTTCAGGTCCTGACTCAGAAGTTCCCATACAGGGGCATGCACAATTTCCTTGAGCAGCCTGTGCCAGGGCCTCACTGCCTGTGTAAAAGATCTTTCTCCCGTGTTTATAAGCTCCCTTTAAGTACTGATCAGGTGTGGCAGTGGTTAAGGCTGTTTCCTTGTCAGATCTTTTCCTTGCATCAACATTTTCCAAGGCAGGAAGGCACTCTTGGAAAAGCACATGGGGCACAGAAATGTGACAGTGAGGAAGAGAGCTCCTTCTGCTTTAGGTTTTCCTTGTGTCACAGTGCAAAGCTGTGGAACAGGTCATGATCTCTGTTAGACAGGGCAGCGTGCTGGTGTTTTTACCCTGTTCTGTGTTTATTTCTCTGCTGCTCGTTTCCCCAGAGAAATTTTCAGCCGCAATGCATCCTCAGATGTTGCTGGATCTCCTGCAGGTGGAAAGCCAAAAAATTGAAGAGGAGTCTGAGGTGAGACTAGTTTTCAGAGTCTTGCAGTTAATGCTCCCAAACCTAATCCCTTAAATCGAGGGTTGTCTTTTTGTGCCTTGACGTTGTTGCTCCATAAAAGATTGGATTGCTCTTTCTTTGCTTGTATGCGGTGCGGCGGTCTTCTGAGAGAGACATCAACCCCCAAGTGGATCCGGGGAGGCAACGCTGAGGGATGTTGTGCTGTCTTCTCTTCCAGAAAATGGCTGAGAAGTTCCTGGAGGGTGAGGTAGCCCTGGAGACCTTCCTCGAGCAGTTCTCGGTGATGAGGAAGTTGTCCCACTTGCGCCGGGTCAAGGTGGAAAAGCTGCAGGAGGTGCTGCGGAAGTCGCGAGCGCCACAGGAGCCTGTCAGGGACTCACAGCAGCAGCAGCCTCCTTGTGCACCCGTGGACCCACCGCAGCCACTGCCCGTCCCATCAGGGTCTCCTTCCTTGCCGCTGCCCTATAGCCCGGCCCCAGCCATGCCGCTCGGCCCCACGGCGCACGGAGCTCTCCCACCCGCTCCTTTTGCCGGCGCCCCGCTCCCCTCGGGCCACGTTGCTGCCTCTCAGCCCAGCACCCAGCCTGCCTTTCCCTACCAGCCTCCTCCAGGTGCCCCCTACCCACCCTTGCAGGCTGCCGACTCCGCACCAGGCTACCCCAAGGCTCCCCCGGGCGCCTCGCCTGCACCAGCCTACTCCTGGTCTCCATCCCGGGGCCCTCCGCATGCCCCCTCCTTTCCCTCCACTCCGCCACCCAGACCTGGCTACCCACCCTACACGCCCCCCGGGGCCGGGCGGCCTCAGTGTCCCTACCCCACACAGCCTCCCCTCCCCAGTTTCCCCATCCCCCCTCAGCCTCCCTATCCACCAGGGCCGCCCTATGGGTACCACCCCCCACCTGGGAACTCCCCGCGCCCCGCTTGGCCTGGCAACTAAACCAGACAGCGTCCTCTGCTGCTCCCTCCTCTTGTGGACTGAGGAAGAGGAGTGAGCCCAGAGCGTGGCTCTGCACCAGAGCGTTGCATAGGGTGAGAGATGCAGTAGCAGCCACACCTCTTTAGGATCATTTTGGAGTGGTTGCTGGCTGGCTGAAGCAGCTGCTTCCCAACGGGATCGTCCAAGCTCTGCTATAACACCCAGGCAGCCAGCTGGGCACTGATAGGGCCTGACCCCTCTGTGTGCGAGCAGGCAGTCCTCTGGGACCTCCTGTTTATAACACACGTAGCATAGGAACTCCCAGCTTCTTCACAGGTATCCCGAAGGCACAGTGGGAATCACAGTATTTCGGCCGCAGGGCGTTTGCTGCCTGCAAGGGGCCTTCCTGAAATAAGAGGTGGAAGCAGCTGGGCTCACAGGTGCGTGGCAGCGGGGAGAAGCCACCAGCGCGCCCCAAAAGAGAAGCGCATCCCAACGCTGCCCCTTTCAGGTGGCAAAACCCTTCCCCACGCTGCCTGGGGGTGCTCGGTGTGCTTGTACACTAAGCAACGCTGGCGCTGCCCCGTGGGGTGTGCCCAGGTCGCAGGGGGAAGTCAGTGGTGCACGCTCAGCCGCTCCCCTGTGGTGCCCAGGGGTGGATTTGGGATTCCCCTTCTCAGGAAACACTAGCTGATGGGAAACCAGGGCTGCCAGCGGAAACGGCGTCTGCCTTGCTCAGCACTTTTTCCCCACCAACCCCGCTTCTCTGTCTGTAAGTTATTTATAAGGGAAGTTTACTAATGGACTAGAACAAGAGGAATGCTTTGGGGGTGGGGGTGGGGGGGGTCAATGGAAGCAGTCCGACGTCGTGGTTAATGACAGTAATAAAACTTGACGAATCACACAGACGTGGAGTCCCAGCGGTGGTTGCTCTATTGATCTTCCCGTGCCATCTTGGCGGCCTCGTGCCGGCTTCCTCCCCGCTCTGTCAATGCAAGCTTTTCCCCCTTCCTGCGGGCCTGTCTTCTCCTAGCGCATCCTTCCTGCTCTCTGGCTCTCGTTCTCCCCCCTGGGGGCTTGCTGCTGCCTGTCTGCACCATTCCTTGCTCCCCCCCCCCCCCC
>NC_034414.1:1471986-1475431 GCF_002078875.1 Numida meleagris | reverse complement strand
AACGATTTTATTACCCCTTAAATGGATTGCTTCTCGATGTTTCTGCTCTTCCTGTGCCGCCCAGCCGTGCTCTGCTTTTTGCACAAAAACCTCGTGCTGTCCTGCGCACGCGCAGCCGAGCTCGTGTCTCCGCTTAAAGCCCTTGGGGGCGCGCGCGCGGTCGAGTTGCAGCAGCCCTTGGCCCCACGGTGCAAACTTTCAGAGGCGCGCAGAGCTCAGAAAGCCCCCGCCTCGCACTTTCCCAAGCGGGAGGGAGGCCCAGAAGTGAGAGGATGAGGAAGAAGAAGAGAAAGGTTGCTCAGAGGCTGGGGCCCTGCCGCACCCCGAAGCCGCTGTGGGGTCAGAGATGAGCGCAGCAAAGGGTGCGGGTGGGCGCAGCTCCAGCAGGGGTGTCCCCGAGTGAAGCCGGCTGGGCTCCAACGCCGTGGGGACGGGGATGTGTGGGCTTTCATCCATCTATTCCACCAGCTCCGTGCGGCTGAATTTGCCCATCCCGTCCATGGGCCGGCCCTACCTCTGCGGCTCACAGCCTGCGGGCAGAGTGCAGGTCGTAGTCGCTGTCGGAGGAGTTGTCCGGGACGCTGGAAGCTCGCGCTGCGCCTTCCAGGGCTGTGGGTCGAACCACGCACGGCTCCTTAACCCACTGCCTCCAGATGGTGCGGAACCCCCACCTTCATCTTTCCCCACGGGAAGGGAGCCCGCGTTCCCGGTGCCCTCACCTGGGTACGCCGACTGGCTCTTCTGGGGGGGCTGAGCGTAGTCGTTGTCCTCCCCCCGCGCTCTCTGCTCCTCCGCTCTCGCCCTCGGGGTGACGGTGCTGTTGCGGTGGAAGGAGACTGCAAGGCAGAGTGGCTTGGGGAGGATGCTCGGTGCCACCAAGCCGGCACCGCGCCGAGGATTCAACGCGGCGGCGAGAAGCAAGAGGCCGCCTACACCCCCGCGCCAAAAACCCTGCTCACCGCTCTGGTGCAGCCCCGTGGGGCCGATCCACTGCCGCTGCTTCTTCTTGGAGACTGCCAGGAAGGGATGGAGAGAAAGAGGGAGGGGGTGCGGTCAGGCTGCGTCCCCCCGGGAGCCCGCGGCCGGCCCCATCTGCCGTGCCCCGTAATCCTCCCGGTAATCCCCCGTCTCGTGGCGAGCGCTCGTTTGTGCTCCTAATCTTTGTGCCGCGGTCAGCGCGGGGACAGCGGGGACAGGGTGGTGGCAACGGTGTAGGGAAAGTGGGGATGGAATGGCGGCACCGAGGTGGGGACAGTGGGGACGGAGCGGTGGCATCAGCGTGGGATGCAGGGGAAGACACACGGGGAGGAGCAGCGCGCGCGTCACCCTGGGAACTTCAGGGAGATGGGGGACGCGGAGGACACGGAGAGGAGGTGGTGCTGGGGGGGATGTGGGGACAGGCTGGGGATCTGGCCACCTACTCCTCTTCATCAGCCTTCTGTAGGCAGGGGGACCGCAGATGAGCAGCAGGACTCCCAGCAGGAGCAGGCCCAGGCAGATGCTGGCCACCGTGCCGGGTGCGGTGCCAGCGGGAGGTGGCTTCGAGTCCTGGCCTGGGAGAGGATGGGTGTCACCCCGCGGGTGGCACCCCCAGAGAGCGGCACTGCGAGGGGTGGGCACACAGCTGCTTACAGACCACGAGGGTGCGAGAGCAGGCACGGACCTCCTGGAGGCTCTCGGGACAGAGGTGGAGGTAGTGTTCCCTGCAGGTGACCCCGCTGACACGGGGGTTCCGCAGCTCGGTGCTGTAGGAGAGGTCCCCGCAGCGCAGCTCCCTGCAGAGCTGGCGGCCTCGCTCAGCACCGTATCCCTGCATGTCACAGAGCACGTGCCAGCGGCCCTTCTGGAACACCTCGATGTACCCCTCGCACGGCGTGGGGCCTCCTGCCAGCCTGCGCTTGGCACGCGGCTGGGAACCTGCAGGGAGAGGGCTGGTGGCACGACGGCACGGACACCGCGTCCCCATGGCAAGCGCAGCCGTCACACCCGCGTGTGTCATCCCGTTAAACGCCCAGACCCCACAGGACAGCTTCAAAGCCTGAGCAGATGGAGGGGCTTGGAGAGAGCCCTCCCCTTGCCCAAGGGCTCGGCGCAAGCTTCCAGCAACAGAGCGTGTGCAGTTTTGTCTTTGTATGCGGACGCAAGGGGCACCGCTGCCACCCGTCCTTTGCCCCATCACGTGCTCACCTGGGCAGATGAGGAAGGTGGACGCTCTCCCGTGCCCGTGGCTGGTCCAGTTGAAGCAGTCGAGCAGCTCAGGGCTGGTGCACGACCCCAGCGCCTCCCACCGCACGGGCAGGCGGCTTCGTGGTGGCAGAGCCACGGGGCCGCTCAGTGGGCCACCAAGGGGACCGTCAGTGGAGATGCCAATGGAGTCACCCACGGGCACACCGATGGGGACAGCGCGGGGGCTGCTGCAGCCAAGTGCTTGGCAGATGCGGGTGGGCAGCTCTGGCCAAGCCTCTGGGCCGAGCGCCACGGCCCCCCATCGGCCCCGCAGGTGCAGCTCCACAAAGCCCGAGCAGCTGAAGTTGCCGTCCACCAGCCGCAGCCATGGGGCGCCTGGGGAGGGAAGAGAGACAGCGCAGCCGTGACCCCGGCCCCAAAGTGTTCGCATGGATGGGGGGCTAAGTCCTTGCCGTGCACAGCCCACCCTGCCACCCAGCTGAGCGTCCCCGGGGTGGCTGTGGGCAGGGGGCTCTCACCGGTGGGCTCGGGGCTGGTGGTGGAAGGTACGGGCGGGGGCTCGGTGCTGGTGGGCTCCGGCTCTGAAATGAGAAAGGAGATGGCAGGTGGGGGCAGCGGGGGCGCGGGCTGCCTTAGGGGGGGCCATGCTCACCACTGCAGGCGACGGCGGCGTGCTGGCTGCAGTTGGTGGGCATCCACTGGCACCTCTCCTTCCCCCTGCACTGCATAGCCCATGCCTGCTGCTCCTCGAGGCTGGGCTGCACGAAGCTCAGCTTGGTCGGAGGGCCGCAGCCCAGCCGCCGGCACACGCTGTCCTGGTTCACTCCACGCCAGCACACAGGGCTCCATCCGCTCCACACGTGCACCTCCAGCAGCCCAGCGCAGCGGCAGCCACCGCCGGAGAGCCTCAAGGTGGGCTCTGCTGGAACAGTGAGCATCGGTGGTCTGCATCCCCTGCCTGGCACCGGGCATCCCGTGCCACCATAAAACCAGGCGTGTTCCAAAACCCCAAAGCCAGAGCCCCGATGCGCACTCACCTGCAGGGCCCTGCGCCGCTCCTCTGGCTGTAAGAGAAGGGGACAGCGTCAGCCCGTGCCCCACGGCACGGGCGGCGTCCCCCAGGAGAAGCACCGCGTCCTCACCCCACATCCCCACCAGGAGCAGGAGGCACAGGGCAGGCGGCCGGGCTGCCATGGGGCCGCGCTGCCTCCTCCGCCCTGGCGCTGGTGGCTGAGCGGGAGGTGCGTGGAGCACCAGC
>NC_034414.1:1465773-1471882 GCF_002078875.1 Numida meleagris | reverse complement strand
GGGGGGGGGGGCAGGCAGCAACAGGCTGTTTTTCTTCCCTCTGTGGTTTTTGCGTCACATCTAGCTCATTTGAAGTTGCATCCTGGCAGCTGCCTCGCCAAGTCCTGCAAGAGCCAGAGAGAAAGCGGGGGGGACTGTACCTCGTTTTTGACCCCAGACTCATCCCCATCCCATCTGCAAGCGCATGGCATCCCATCTCCATCCCTATCTCCACCCAATCCCCACTCCATCCTCATCCTCTTCTCCATTTCCATCCCCATCTTGTCCCCTTCCCGTCCTTGTTCCTGTTCCCATCCCCATCCCATCTCCAACCTCATCGCATCCCATCCCCATCTACATCTCATCTCTACATTCTTCCCATTCCCACTGCTTCCTCATCCCATCCCATCTCCAGCTCCATCCCATCCCCATCTCCACCCCTTTCCATCTATCCCCTCCCCACTGAGGGATCCCCATCAGCCCCCAACCCTGCAGGAGGAGGGGGCCCAAGGAGAAGTGAGCGTGCCCAGCACTGGGGGCCATGGAGACCTCGCTTTTTCTTGGAGTCCTCACGGGGCTGCAGGCAGCATGGACCAGCCAAGCCCAGGGCGCCGGAGCTGGCACCCGAAGCTGGGTGAGCACCACGTGTCTCATGCCTGAAGCACTGTGACTCCTCTCCCAGTCACAGGCATTCCGGGGTCACCGTGTGTCCCTGCGAGGCACGTGGGTGCTTGGGAGGCACTGATTGATTGCACCCTAATTAATTCCCCCGAATCCAGGTCAGGCGTGCTAAGGAAGCCGCTCGCCATCGAGCCGGTGGCGGTGCTGACAAATGGTGGCTCCACGGGGCCACCAAGCTCTCCGCGTGGCCGCCCCACAGCCCCGTACCCACAGAGGTCCCCCACCCCACAGCCCCACTGTGGCCCCACATCTCTGCTGCCAGGGAGTTTCCTGCCTCAGCGCTGCCTCGGGGCTGAAGATTTTCCATGACTCAAGAAGAGCTCTCTAAGAGATGCTCGGTGCGGGCGGCGCTGTCCCTGGTGGCCACGGTGGTCCCCTCAGCCTGGCACCGTCCCCACCATTGCTACCATTGAGTTCTCTCCTTTTCCCCATGGACTTGGGGTGTGGGTGGGCACGGGATCCGTGTGCTCCGTGCTCATCGGGGGGACCCAACGTGCGCGCCCCATTTCTCACCCAAACCCAACGCAGGCTCTCAGCTCACCACCAAACAGCGGGGACGCGGCACTGGGTGCCCCCACCGCCGTGCCCTCAAACCTGGCCGGATGGCACCGTGCACGCGGAGCAGCTCGGCCCCGCTGCGTCCCACGCAGGCTCCGCTCCCAGCCCCGCTCTCGTCTCCTCTCTCTCCCCTTTGTCTGGGGTTTTGTTGCTATTTCTGTGCTTCCTCCGTTGTTGCGGTGCGGCCCCTTTGTTCTGGGCTGCCGGAGCCGCTCGGCTCGGTAAACAGCTGGAGGATGTGGCGGGGGGCAAATTTTCCACTGTGGCTCAGAGCCCGGAGGCGATGGGAGCTCAGCATCCCCAGGACCCCGCTGGGTTCCACGCTGGGCTGAGCGTGGCAGCCAGAAATCCCAGGGACGGAGCAGGGAGGTGGGCAGGGTGTTGGGAACGGCATCCCTTGGGTACGCTCAGGAAGAGATGAGAGCTCACCAGGCAGATGGGGCTAAAAGCTTTTAATGGCCCGGGGCTGTGGTACGGGTAAGAGTCCCCTCCCCGCCGCCTGTCCCCGCTCTCAACAGCCAGAGCCCTGGATGTCGTCGTAGTCGCTCCCTTCAAAGGAGCTGGGGTCCTGCTCGTGTCCCCCTAGGGACGGGTCCCCACGCGTCTCAGCGCCCTGCACGTTCTCGTACCACTCCCCCGAGGAGGTGCTGGAGCTGTCAGCGTGGTCTGAGCCCGCCGGGGGCGGCGGTACCCACGGCGAGTTGAGCACTGGGACGGGCTCACAGGGCACGGCTGGGGGTGCTGGGGAAGACAGGGGCTGTATCGGCACCTCCCGGCCCTGCTGCCACCCTCTGGGGTCCCCACACCCATCTGGGGCTGTCCCCATCCCTGGAGGTCTCGCCAACACCATTGCCATCCCTGGGGCCGTCCCCATCCCTGTGTGCTCTTGCCACCCCCATCCCCAGGGCCGTCCCCGTCCCCGTAGATGTTTCGGTCCCCTCACTCACTGGTGGGTGCTGTGTGCTGGTGGGTGCCACACGGTGGGGGCTGTGGGCAGGGCCAGGCATGCGTGGAGGCCACATTCTCACTGCAGTAGGGCTCCAGGGAGGAGGAAGTGGAGGAAGAGGATGAGCTCCTCGCCCTGCCCCATGGCTGGGCACACGGCATGCTTGGCACTGTGGGGACACGGGGTGCGTGTCACTAGGGGAGCACAGGGCCACCGTTCACCCGCCCCTGGATGGGCAGACAGACAGCGCTGTGGGACAGGAGGACGGGGGCTGGCACACCCTCTGTGGGAAATGGCTCCATCCCATCCTGGCTGGGCACCAGCAGCTGCTCGCCCGGCTGTCGACGCAGCGAGTCTGTGGGGTGGGAGGAACAGGGTCAGCGGGGGAACCCAGCGTACTGGGGAGGTGCCTGGTGGGTTGGGGGCTGGTCTCACTGTGGAAGGTGGAGAGGGCCACGGGTGGCTTGCTGCTGAAATCATAGTGTTCGTAGTCAGAGTCAGAGGAGTCGGAGCCCTTGGCGGTGGGAAGGGTTGCGGGTGCAGGGTCTGCAGGGAGAGACAGAGCTGAGGCCACAGTCACCAGCAGGGCTGGTGAGGCTGGTGGATTCGTGGGGCACATGGGGCTGATGGGGCTGGTGGGGCTGATGGAGCCGCTGGGGCTGCTGAGGACCCATAGAGCTGATGGTGCTAACAAGGCGAGTGACCCGTCGGACCCACCTGGTCCTTTGGGGAGGCCTGGGGGCACCTCCCTGTAGTCGTTGCACATCTCCGAGGGCACGTCGTGACCCTGGGTGCTGTGGGTCACCAGGAGCGGCATGGGGGTCCCCAGGGTGAGGGCTGCAGGAGCGGAGCGCGGCAGTGAGGCTGTGGCCGGGAGCAGTGCCCCGTGCAGCCCCTGCGCCCTGGGGGGACCCTCACCGCTCCTCTTCCTCAGGCGCAGCAGGGCAGTGGTGAAGGCCAGCAGCGTGAGCAGGAGCAGGGCTGCCAGCACCACGCACGAGATGAAGAGGGGCACGTGCAGAGGGGACAGGGCCACCCCGGCCTCCGAGCCTCCTGTGGCTGCAGCAGAGAAGGGACAAACTTGTGACACCCACCCACCCCGCACCCTCTCAGCCCTCGGCTCCCTCCGGATGTGCCAAAGCGCACACTCACAGCTCGGGGATGTGCCACCACCGCTCGGCATCACCGTCGCCTCCGAAGTCGAGGTCTGCAAGCCCAGGGAGCCTGCAGGAGGGCGGGAGGGGGGAGGCTGCAGCCCCACGACCCAGTGTGGGGGGGCCCACTAGCCCAACCCCCTCCCCACGGGGTCAACGGGCGCCGTACCTTTGCAGACGACGCCGGCAGCGCGGGACTCGTGGCAGGGAGCCGACTTGTTGTAAGTCCAGCGGCAGTAAGCCAGCGAGGGCCGCCAGTCTGGGCAGTCGTACAGCATCTTGGTGGGCAGCGTGTGCTGGAAGGAGGGACGCCGCAGCGGCTCCCCGCAGCCCAGCGTGCGGCACAGAACGGCGGCCTCCAGCCAGTACCAGGTGCTGTCACACACCGTGCTCCACGTCCCGCGGTAACGCACCTCCACGCGCCCCGCGCAGCCGTCCTTGCCTCCGGTCAGCCGCCACTCGTGGTGCTCTGCAAGGCCATGCGGCGGGGTCCGGACGGTGCCACAGCACAGGGTGCAGCCGTTTGCATGACCCGAGGGCCAGACCGTGCCACGGCTCCGGTTCCGGGGTCTGGACGGTGCCGTTGGCATCCCCCCCGCCCCGAGCGCGCACGGCCACGGCGTGGGCACCCACCGGAGCACACGACGCTGGCGTCCTCTTTGTGGCTGCAGTCGTGCTGCAGGGCAGCAGGGCATTCCCCCAGCTGCTCCTCGTGCCCGCTGCAGTTCACCTCGTCCCGCAGCACGGGGCCTTGCCCCCAGCCAAAGGCGGCCTCTCTCGGCGCGCTCAGCGCCCAGCCGCAGCCCAGCTGCCGGCACACCACGGCGGCATCAGCCAGGTCCCAGCCGTCGTCACACACCGTCCCCCAGCTGCCCGCCTGCCGCAGCTCCACCCGGCCCTCGCAGGGGCTGCGCCCGCCAGCCAGACGCAGCACCTTGGCACCTGGTTGGGATGGAGGAGCGCTGGCACGTTGCACTGTGCCGCAGGGGCGGCATGCACCCCCCTGTGCCCTTACCTGTGCAGGTGACGCGTGCCGGCCGCGCTGCGCAGCACCTGGGCTCGGTGGCCAGCTGCAGCCAGCAGAGCTCTGGCTCCCACCTGCTGCAGTTGGCCACCGCGGTTGGGCATCCCTTGGCGACATCCGTGGCACTGTCCGGGCTTGCCGTCGCCGCGTCGCTCTCAGCATCCCCGCAGCGCAGGTGGTGGCACAGCTCCCGAGAGGCGGTGGCATTCCAGGACCACCGGCACACGGGCATCCAGTGGCCACCATGCTGCACTTGCACTGTGCCCTCACAGGGGTGGCTGCCACCAGCCAGCCGCAGCACGGCTGTGCCCCAGGGACCTGCAGGCAGCTCAGGGTGAGGGTGGCAATGAGGTCCCCACCTCCACCGCCCTGTGGATGGATGCCCGTCCTCACCTGGCTCTGCCGAGGTGTTGCTCGGCACCGTGGTGGCAACTCGGGTTGGCTCCACTGGAGCTACAAAGAGGGGGCAGAGAGGTATAGGATGGCGGCGGGATGTCGGTCCCCAGCGCGGCACCCAGAGGCACAAAATGGCGACCAGAGGTTGCCTGCTCTTAAGCCAAAACCTAAAAATCATCCCCCGTGGCCATGCGTTGACCCTCCTGGTGCCGGGGGCTGCTCTGGGGAAGCCTCCAGGCTTAGCGATGGGGTTTGGAGCGGGCCTGCACCCGGGCAGTTGGTGCTGAGGGGATGGCATCGCCGTGCTGGGGGGGTTTTAGGGCACCATGCATGTGCTGCGGGCAAAATGCAAAAGCAAAAGCTTTTGCTTTCTCTCAGCACTGCTCCGCACGAAGCAGCATCCTCTGCAGAGCAAAGGTCCGGCGCAAAAAGCAGGGTGGGATGGGGGGTGGGGTGGGATGCTCCTGGGGAGCGGGCACATCAATGGCGAAGCGCTTCACCTCCCTGGTGGCAGCAGGGGGGACACGAGATGGGTATGGGAGTCCTCATGGTGGGTCAGACCCTCGCCGTGTATCGAACCCGACGTGTTGGTGACATCCCAACGGGGCCAGGGACGATGGCATACCTGGTCTGGGCACAGCAGCAGCGCAGAGAGCAGCCAGCAGCAGGCACAGCACCTCCATCCTCACCGCCTGCCCATTGCGTCGGGTGCTGCTCGGTGCCGGGATGTGGCCCCGTGCCGCTGCGTGCCGCACGTCCGGCCCCGGTGCGCAGGAAGCCAGGGGTTGCCGGCGCGGGGGTGGTTCCATCCTGCCCCAGTGCAGCACCACACAGCCGTGGGAAGTGGTGCACCGAGGGGGGATGGAGGAAGCTTGGGGACCCTGCCGTGCATCCGTGGGGTCCCCATGGCGGTGTGGGAGAAGCTCGGGGCACTGCGGGATCACGCTGCGCCGCGCTCTGATTTGGGATGAGAGGGGTTGGGAGAGCCCACCCCCACTGCAGGGAGGAGCTGCGCCACTAGCAGGGGGGGCAGGGGGGGGCCTGGGGTAACCGGGATGGAGTGGATGTGCCTGATTGCTACGGCATCCCTGGGTAAAGGGGTGGGCACGGATGTGTGGTCCATCACAGGTAACCACAGCAGCAAGATGGGAGATGAATTTGGGAGCCTGCAGGAGACTGAGGAAGGCAGCACAGCAGCCACAACCCTGTCCCCATCTGTCTCCATTCCCCATCCCCATCCCAGCCCATTCTATCCCATCCCATCCCCATCTCATCCCCATTCCATCCCATCCCATCTACTCCCATCCCCAACTTATTCCATTCCATCCCATTCCATCCCATCCCCATCCCCATCCCATCCCATCCCATCCC
>NC_034414.1:1458971-1465248 GCF_002078875.1 Numida meleagris | reverse complement strand
CATCCCATCCCATCCCATCCCATCCCATCCCATCCCATCCCATCCCCATCCCCATGCTGCCCACTCCCTACCCAAGGTCACAGCAGCTGGGCCACAGCCAGGACGTTCCCACATGCACCCACACCCGGAGCCAAAGCAAACAGCCCGTGCCTGCCCCCGGCAGCACAATGTGACCCCAGCTCCACGCCACCACGCCGGGCACCGCTCCACTTTTTTAAATATTTTATTTTTGTAACAACAATCAGACTTAAAAATCTTCCATAAATAAGGGGGCCCCCACCCCACGGCGCAATGGGTACAAAATGTTGTACAAAACGGATGCGTGGCCGGACAAGGGGGGGCCACGGCACTCGGCATGTCAGCACTATGAACACAATGTGGCAATGAGAACCGCAGCAAGGAGGGGACCCCGTGCCCCCAGCACCACGGTGGAAACCCCAGGGCAAGGTGACAGCGGGGCATCACCGCCTCCCCAGTGGGGTTTAGGGATGGTCCCTCCGGGTGTCCCCGCCACAGAGGGATGGGGACGAAGAGGACGGTCCCGGTGGGGGTCAGGAGCTGCCACGAATCCTCTCCATGTAGCAGCGCAGCTCCTCGGGGTCGCGCAGCCCCATGTCCTCGCACACCCAGCGGATGTCGTCCTCGCTGGCCACCAGGATGGACTGCACGTTGGGGGTGGGCTGGGGGGGATCCTCAGGGGCACGCTGGGGTGCGAAGGTGACGAACTCCACGCGCTTTCGCCGGCTGCCCCCTGGCACAGCCCCCTCTTTGCGGGGCTCCGGTTGGGTGCCAGCGGGGGACCCCGTGTCGGGTGCCGGGGGGTCCGCGCAGCAGCAGCGCTCGGGCTGGGGGCCCGGCAAGGTGGGAGGCTCAGGCTGCCGGCGGTCCAGCTGCCGGCTCAGCTCCTCCTGGTCGGTGCCCAGCCAGACCCAGTTGTGGGGCTGGGAAGCTGCAGGAGCGGTGCCGGCGTCGGGGGGCTCCTTCTGCTGGTAGCGCAGCACGAAGAAGACGCAGTTAACGAGGAAGATGAAGATGGCCAGGCAGAAGACGCCCAGCAGCACGTACATGCCGATCTCCAGGTCGCTCACGCGCGAGGGGGCCTTCACCATTTCCTCCTTCTCCTCCTCCTGCATGCCACGGCCGTAGCCTTCCTCTCCTTCCTCCTCCTCCTCAGAGGAAGACCCCACGCCCCGCAGCTTTGTGTTGACCAGCCCCACGTCGCCATGCCCCCCCCGGCCCGCCGTCACCGCCTCACCCGACATGGCCCCCTCTGCCCTTGGGAACGGCGCCGGGGGCCGGGGGCTGCTGGGAGGGGTCCTGCGCCCCCCAGCCACCTCCACCCAGGCAGTGCCGGCAGCCAGCACGGCGGCACGGTGACGGCCACGGCGGCACACGTCCAGGGGGTGCAGACTGAGCTGCAGCAGGGCCCCCCGGCCCGGCCCTTCCGCCACCACCCGCGGGTGCCAGGAGGAGGTCCCCACCACAGTGACCACCGTGGCATCCAGCGAGGTGACAGCCAGCGCGGCGTCCTGCCCACCGTACAGCTCCATGGGTGCCAGCGTGCCGTCAGAGAAGGACAGCCAGACGGACAGCGTCGCCTCCTGCCGGGACACGGAGTGGCACCGGGGTGGCACCGGGGCACAGAGCCCCCCCCAGCCCCTTGCCACCCGCAGACCCTCACCTGCTTGGAGCCGCGCAGCGTGGCCGTGGCCTGGCACACGGCGGTGAACACGCCAGGGTGGCCAGGCTCCGGGTGCAGCGCCAGCGCCAGCCCTGCCACCACCGTGGCACGCAGCTCCGTCACCGCCACCTTCTCCTCCGACACCATCAGCGTCTGCTCGCCCAGGATGGCCTCCGACAGCGGGGAGCGCACCTGCGGGCACCCGGTCAGCGTCCCTCCAGCCCCACATCTCCCCGTGTTGCCCCAAACCTACCTCCACCGAGGTGACGCCGGGCTCCCGGCCCACCAGAACGGTGCCGCCCTCCAGCGATGCCACGCGGGGGTCCTGCACGCGCGCCCAGCCGGCCACCAGGTGGGTGACATCCAGCAGCCACTCGGGTCCTGGCAGGTAGGAGAGGTGGCGGCCGCCATCCTGCGGGTGCGCCACGAAGTGAGCCAGGAACCGCACCTCCGTGCACTGGTACTGCGGCCGGCAGCTCCGAGCCCGGCGCTCAGCGTCCTCCCCGGGATCCTCCACATCGCTGGCAGAGCTGAGGGCACGAGGACACGTGTGTCACCCACGGGTTGGGGCACACTGTGGGGTCACGAGTGCCAGGGGACCCAGTGGGGCGGGGGCTGTTGGGTCACCGGAGCGGAGGGCACACGGTGAATGCCGCTTGGACTCAGAAGGACGGAGACACGTGGCACGTGAGCCACGGGGCTCAGAGTGACAGGGACACGCGGCACACGCACCGTGGGGCTCAGAGGGATGGGGACACATGGCACAAGCACCAGTGCGGTGGCACTGGGTGCTCCTCTCACCTGTCAGTGCTCCCGGGCAGGCGCCAGCCGCGCACCTGCTCCAGTGTAGTGTCACCCAGCTGGACACGCAGCGGGAGCAGCGGTGCCCAGACGGTGAAGAGCAGCGAGGCGTGCAGGCGGCGTGCCCAGAAATCCACCCGCACCCCGCGGGCGCCGCGGCTCTCCTTGCCCCCCACGAACACCGCGTCGCAGCCCTCCGACACCTGTTGGGGCACGCAGAGGGGCAAGGGTTGCCCAAGGAGCCTACTTGGGGGGGAGGAGGGGGCTGGGACCCTGCTTACCTGCAGCACCTGCGTATCAGCTGACTCACAGCCCGGCGGCTCACTGAGCTCGGACACGGCACCGCCCGCCTCCACCGTCACCAGTGTCACCGGCACGGTGCGGGGGACGCCGGTCAGCGGGGACGTGTTGAGCAGCTCCAGCTCCTGTGGGCACGGTGGGGCTGAGCACCGCGGGGAGGTGGGGCGGGATGCGGGCTGGGGGGCACCCACCTGCACCAGGGGGACAAGGACGCGCGTGTCGCGCTCCAACACCTGCACCTCCCACACCAGCTTGTCCTTCTGCGCC
The DNA here is from genome assembly GCF_002078875.1 of Numida meleagris. Lineage (NCBI taxonomy): Eukaryota > Metazoa > Chordata > Aves > Galliformes > Numididae > Numida > Numida meleagris. The sequence goes on along the minus strand of NC_034414.1, from coordinate 1,462,199 downwards.
TCGGGGTCCTGGCCTGGGTATTCCACCTGCCAGGTGAGGGGTCGTGCCGGTGCCTGCCCCCCCGTACCGTTCTCCACCGCCAGCTCCAGGTGCAGGAGCTCGGCCACCTCCTGTGCCCTGTGGGGACAAAGATTCAGATGGGACCCACTGGGATGGGGCTGCCCAACAAGTGCGACCCAATGAGATGGAGATGCCCAACAAGTGCGACCCAATGAGATGGAGATGCCCAACAAGTGCGACCCAATGAGACGGAGATGTCCAACAACTGTGACCCAATGGAATGGGGATGTCCAGCAAATGGGACCCAATGGAACGGGGATGTCCCCCCAGCGGAGACCCACTGATTAAGGGTTCTTGGTGCCCAACAGGGCCATACTGGGACAAGAGTGATGTTATGCAGAGCTCCTCGTGACCAACAGGCCCACACTGGGATGCGAGCGGTGCCATGCACAGGTCCCCATGCCCAACTGGGCCCCACCAGGCGCCACGCCGAAGCTCTGTCCCATGTCACTGCCCATACCTGGTGCCCCCGTGGACGTCCCTGCTGCGCCGACACGTCACCACAGCCGTCCAGTGCTTGGGGCCACGGTTGCGTTCCAAATGGACGGTCCACGCGGGGTCCCCGGACCTGGCGGCCACCACCTGCAGCCCCTTCTTGGCCTTGACTCTAGGTCAGGAGGAAGGGTGGTCACACCGTGCCCCCCACCCCGGTCGCCACCCCCCCCCTCCCCTCCTCCTCGCGGCCCGCTCTCACCGCAGGGTCAGCAGCGCGGCGGTGAAGTTGTGCCGCAGCGCCAGGCTGGCGGTGAAGCGCTGCCCAGGCCGCAGCGCTCCGTCGGGGACGCGCAGCAGCACCCGGTCATCCAGCTGCACCTCCTGCCTCCGCGTCACCGCCTCCGCCGTGCGCAGCTCCAGCATCCCCAGGTAGCGGGGGGGTTCCAGCGTGCCACCGGGCCGGCTGCAGGCTCCCGGCCCCGCCACGCCGTACCGCAGCTCGGCCGACTCCGGCGACGGCGCTGGGGAGAACCAGCGCGCGGGGATCTCCAGCTCCACCAAGCAGATGCCCAGCGGGGCCTGGGGAGAGGGCAATGAAGCATTAGGGCTGAGGGCGATGGAGACGGCACCTTAGGGCCGCGGGCTGAGCTGCGGGGCCGTGCTCCGTCACCCACCTGCACGCGGCAGGAGCCCCGCACCGTGCGGCTGCGCTGCTGGGCCTGGAGGACGACGCAGGGCAGCGGGTGGTCCCCGGGGGGGTCCCGCCGGCCACGCCAGTCGGGGCCGTGCAGGTGGAAGAGGACGCGGGCAGAGGGTTGGTCCGGGCTCACGGCACCGTCCAGGGGCACGGCGCGGATGGCCCAGGCGGGGCTCTTGGTGGGCACCTCCTGGAAGAGATGGGGACGGCGGTGAGGCGGCCCCGAGGGTTGTCGGGGTTGGGAGGCAGCCTGGCTTCAAGGTGCACGGCGTTACCTGGTGGGTGCTGAAGGGAGGGTAGGAGGCTCGCAGCAGCGGCGGGGGGGCAGCGGTGGGGCGGCGGGGCAGCAGCAGGAAGGTGTCGGCACGGGCGCGGAGCGAGGTGTTGGAGGGCAGGGCTCCGTCGGCGCGCTGCAGGCGGTAGTGCTCGGGCACCGCCTGCAGCTCCATCTCCACGGGCAGGAAGACGGGCTCCGGGGGGGACCACTCGCTGCTGGCTGCGGAGACGGGGACCGCCGTCACCGAGGCGAGGGACGCGAGGGAACGGCTTTCCCGTGGGCCGCGGGTGCCGCTGCTCCTGGGGAATCCAACCCCTCAGCCGGCCCAGGGAGGAGCCGCGCTGCTGAGTGATCGCTGCGGGGTGGGAGCCAGGCGCCTGGCACCTGGATACTGGGGTTGCATGGGGCAGATTCCCACCGGATCCAGGGAGCACACGGGGCAGGTTCCAGATGGGCCGCGGGGATGTGGAACTGGATGATTCCTAAGGTCCCTTCCAACCCGACCGTTCCGCGGTTCTGCGATCTTCAAGGACCCTTTCCAACCCCACCATTCTACGGCTCCGTGATCTTCAAGGACCCTTTCCAACCCGACCGCTCCACGGTTCCGCGACCACCCGGGGCAGATCCCGGGGAGCACACGGGTCATCCAGTTCCCAACTCATCCCGCGGCCGCATCCCGGGACGCCAGCGCGGAGCAGCTCCCGGGCCGGGGGGGGGGGGGCGGGTTCGGTGCCCGCGGCGCTCACCTGAAGCCCCGAGCAGGGCGGCGGCCAGCAGCAACAGGTACGGCCCCGCGGCCGGTGCCATGGCCGGGACCCGGTTTCGGAGCCGGGGCCGTACGGGCTCCGCGGAGCGTCCGTGCGAGCGGAGCCGCCGCTTGCCGTCCCTCCGCCTCCGTGCGCAGACAATGGGGCCGGGGCGGGACCGGCACCGGCGCCGCCTCACCCCGCCGGGTCCTAAACACCCCGCGCCGGGAGCTGCGGGACCCCCAGGGCAGGGACGCGGAGCGACCTTCCCGTCCTGCCCCGAGCCGGGCACCGGGAGGGACTGGGGGACGCTGGGGAGAAGGGGAACACCGGGGGGGTGACGGGCAGACTGGGAGGGATGAGGGGCACTGGGGGACGTTGGGGAGAATGGTAACGCTGGGGGTAGTGGGAAGGACTGGGGGCACTGGGAGGCCTGGGGAAACGAGGGGCATAGGGGATACTGGGAGAGCTGGAGGATTTGGGAGGCATGAGGGACACTGGGGGGACTGGGCGCGCTGGGAGGACTGGGGACACCAGGGAGGCTTGAGGGGATTGGGGACACCGGGGCGCTGGGAGGGATAGGGGTACTAAGAGGGTGGGAGACATTGGGGGAGCTGGAGGGATTGGGAAGGACGGGGGATACTGGCGACACTGGGGCACTGGGATCACTGGAAGCTTGACTGAGGACAGCGAAGGGACTGGGGGCACTGGGGATACAGGGAAGGGAGTGGATGCTGGGCGCACTGGGACAAACTGGGGAGACTGAAGGGACTGGGGAGACTGGAAGGGATGGGAACACTGAGGACAGCGGGGGAGCCAAGGGCGCTGGGAACACTGGTGTGGGGGGGGGGGGGCACACTGGAAGGACGGAGGTGCTGCAAAGCCAGAGGGCACCGGGAACGGAGCCAGACACCGGCACCGATAACCTCACCCTCAGCAAACAGGCGACGGAGACGGCGCTCACGGGGACAGCGCGTCCTGTCCCCACCCCCCCGTGTGTCCTCTGTGCCCCC
>NC_034414.1:1438138-1456714 GCF_002078875.1 Numida meleagris | reverse complement strand
CGGGGGCGCTGCGGGGCAGGGCGGGCCGCACCGCGCTAGCCGGACCTGCCGCGAGCGCGCCGCCGCGGGGCATCATGGGAACTGTAGTCCTGCGCGGGGTGGGTGAGCCGGGGAGGGGCGCGCTGGCGCGGGGCAAGCCGGGAGCACTTCCGTTTCCGGCGGGCGCCTCGGCGGAGCGCGCGTAAGCGCTCCGAGCGTCGGTGAGGCCGAGCGGAGCCGGAAGCGGAACCAGAAGCGGCCGGAAGCGGAGCGCGGGGCCCATCATGGCCCTCATCTGCTCCAGTGAGCGCGGGGTGGCCCGGGGTGGGGGGAGGGGGGCGCGGCGGCGAGGGGACGTGGGGAGCACGCCGTGACCTGCGCTGTGCTGACCCTGTGCTGTCCCCGCAGTCTCCAACGAGGTCCCCGAGCACCCGTGCGTGTCGCCGGTGTCCAACCACGTGTACGAGCGGCGGCTGATCGAGAAATACATCGCGGAGAACGGCACCGACCCCGTCAACAACCAGCCGTTGTCCGAGGAGCAGCTCATCGATATCAAGGGTGGGAGGGCACGGGGGGCACCGGGAGCCCGGCCCCGAGCTGGGGGGGGAGGGAGGGGGACACACGAGGGGCGGTGGGGAAGGACAAGGAGCTGAGGGTGGCATCTCTCTGCAGTCGCCCATCCCATCCGGCCCAAGCCGCCGTCGGCCACCAGCATCCCGGCCATCCTGAAGGCGCTGCAGGATGAGTGGGTAAGTGGCAGAGAGCAGGGGGTGCGGGGCTGAGTGTCTCCACCTGACCCCCTCCCCCCGCTCCCGGTGTCCCGGTAGGATGCCGTCATGCTGCACAGCTTCACGCTGCGCCAGCAGCTGCAGACCACGCGCCAGGAGCTGTCCCACGCGCTGTACCAGCACGATGCCGCCTGCCGCGTCATCGCCCGTCTCACCAAGGAGGTCACTGCTGCCAGAGAAGGTGAGCTGAGCTCGGATGCGAGGGGCTGCAAAACTCAAGGAGGAGGGGATGGAGCTCAGAGGAGGGGATGGAGCTCAGAGGAGGGGATGGAGCTCAGAGGAGGGGATGGAGCTCAGAGGAGGGGATGGAGCTCAGAGGAGGGGATGGAGCTCATAGATCTTCTGTGCTTCTGCAGCTCTGGCCACGCTGAAACCGCAGGCCGGCCTCATCGTGCCCCAGGCGGTGCCGTCCTCACAGCCCAATGTGGCGGTGAGTTTCTGCTACCTCGCTGTGTACGTGTCTCTTCTGTTTCCTGCCCGCGTGTAACTGAGCCCTTCTCCACCCCGTGCAGGGAGCTGGCGAGTCCATGGACCTGGGTGAGCTTGCGGGTATGACCCCTGAGATTATCCAGAAGGTAAGGACTTGGGTTACCTGTGCTGCTGCAGCCCTCGGCTGCTTCCTGTCCTGCTGCTGGGGGAGCCCAGCTTGGCTGTAACCACCGTTGTGGTGTTTTGCAGCTTCAAGACAAAGCCACTGTGCTGACCACAGAGCGCAAGAAGGTGAGCGGCCGCATCTCACACTTACATTTCACTTTCGAGATACCACAGCGATCAGGATGTGGCACGGTTGCGTTTTCTGTTTGTAGAGGGGCAAGACGGTGCCAGAGGAGCTGGTGAAGCCGGAGGAGCTCAGCAAGTACCGGCAGGTTGCCTCACACGTGGTGAGTGCCACAGTGCTCTCAAAAACTCACCCTCTGTTGCTGGGCAGTGTCCAAAGCCACAGTTCTGCTGCTGGTCAGAGCCAGGAGGGTCGTGGCTCTCTCCACGGGGACCAGTGCTGGAGTGGAGGTGGCACAGGCTTCCAGCAAAGCTCCGTGCAACACCCTTTGGGTTCCCTTTGGGGCACTTGGTTGGGGTTTGTGGCACCAACCTGGCCTCTTTCTGCCTCGCACAGGGGCTGCACAGCGCCAGCATCCCGGGGATCCTGGCCTTGGACCTCTGTCCTTCCGACACCAACAAGATCCTCACCGGTAAGGGAGCCGCCTCCACGCTCTGGGGTCTTCACTGTCAGCAGAGAGGCTTCAGCTGCCTGGGGATGGGGCCCTTTCTCTGACATTTTGTGAGGTTGGAGTGAACAAAGGGGCGTAAGGAATTTTCTTGGCTCATAGCAAAGCTTCTCGGGACAGAGATCCCCAGGAACAGCAGGTGGATGTTGATCTCGGCCAGCCACAAACCCCATCTCTGATAGTTCCCTGCTTTGTTTGCTAGGCGGGGCTGATAAAAACGTCATCGTCTTTGACAAGAGCTCAGAGCAGATCCTGGCAACGCTCAAGGGCCACTCCAAGAAGGTCACCAGTGTCGTGTTCCACCCCTCGCAGGTGTGATGCTGCCCACTTCAAGCTTTCCCTTCCTGCCTGGAAGGGAGCTCGAGGACAGAGGCGTGGCACTGTTGTGGTGTTAAATTTCCTGCTTCATCCCTCTCTAGGATTTGGTGTTCTCAGCTTCTCCGGATGCCACCATTCGGATCTGGTCTGTGCCCAACGCTTCCTGCGTGCAGGTTGTCCGTGCCCATGAGGGCTCCGTGACGGGGCTCAGCCTGCATGCCACGGGTGACTACCTTCTGAGCTCTTCTGATGACCAGGTGAGAGGCAGCCTGGGCACAGAACACGTGGACACCCTTCTTGGTGGCTGCGTGCTCAATGCCATGCGTGTCTCTTCCAGTACTGGGCCTTCTCAGACATCCAGACAGGCCGTGTCCTCACCAAGGTGACAGATGAGAGCTCTGGCTGTGGTAAGGCCGAGAGTAGCCACGCTGTGGGGCTCTTGTGACCCTGCAGAGGGGAATTTTTCTCCCCCTGGGAGTTCCTGGTAGCAGGGTTCTCAAAGGACAGAGCCTCCCCAACCCTCGTCTATCTCCCTGTCTCCGCAGCTCTCACCTGTGCCCAGTTCCACCCCGATGGGCTCATTTTTGGAACGGGGACAATGGATTCTCAGATCAAGATCTGGGATCTGAAGGTAGGGCTGGCCCTGGGCACGCAGGAGTTGGGCTGTGGGTGCTGTGCTCTGCTTTCTGCCCAACCCGCACGCTGTAGCTCCAAACAGCAGCAGCTCCTGCTGTTGCTTGCTATCATGTTCTGTGCAGCCCCTTGTTGGCCTCTGGGGCAGACTGATGGTACCGATTGCCATCGGCTGAGCCGCACCGAGAGTGGCAAATTGCAGGCTCTGATGCACAGAGCTTTGTGTGCCCCCTGAAGTGACAGCCCTGTGGCTTTCCTCATCCTTGCTTCTCCGGCCATGTGCAAATTCTTCTGTCCTTTGGGGCTGCTCTCTCTCTCCTGGCCGAGCTGCTGCCCCGGGGAGGCAGAGCGTGCTGGAGGCTCACATTTGACCCTCCTGCCCCCAGGAACGCACCAACGTGGCCAACTTCCCGGGGCATTCTGGCCCCATCACCAGCATCGCCTTCTCTGAGAACGGCTACTACCTGGCCACGGCTGCAGACGACTCCTCCGTCAAGCTCTGGGATTTGCGTAAACTGAAGAACTTCAAGACATTGCAGCTGGACAATAACTTCGAGGTGCGTTGGCTGCCTTTTCCCTTCTCCCACTGTGGGCCACCCTAGCCCTGCTAACTTTGCTCTGCGCGAGCCTCTGGCGCTTCCTGGGCCCGGCCTGAAGCTTTGTTCCTCTGCTCCTCCCCAGGTGAAGTCTCTCATCTTCGACCAGAGCGGCACCTACCTGGCACTGGGCGGCACAGACGTCCAGATCTACATCTGCAAGCAGTGGACAGAAATCCTCCACTTCACCGGTGCGGGGCTGCGGGAAGGGGGGGGAGGGGGGGGAAGGGGCACGGGAAGCCCCCCACCCTGCCTCTTCGTGACCTAACCTCACGCTGTCTTCCCTCTGCAGAGCACAGCGGCCTCACCACGGGGGTGGCTTTTGGCCACCACGCCAAGTTCATCGCCTCGACGGGCATGGACCGCAGCCTCAAGTTCTACAGCCTGTAGCCTCGGGTGTGGGGCTGGCAGCGCTCACTGCGGCGCTGGGGTTTGGGGCGGGGGGGGTGGGGGGGGTCAGGTGGGAAGGGTTTCCTTTCTCCTTTAGATTTCCTTGCTGTAACTGTTGGAGGAGGGGCGAGTTAGTTGGATGTCGCCCTCCCCGTGCTTCCCGGATTTGTTGTTTTAGTTTTCTTTTCCAGCTTCGTGTTGGTCCCTCTGGCTTTAGACTCTCTTCTGTGGCTGTAAGTGATGCACTGAAAGACTCCACCCATACCCCCAGTGGATACTTGTGACGGAGGAATGGGGGGTGGGGGGGGGGCTGTGCGGTTTTGTAAGGAGTTACCTAGTTTCAGTACAGAAATAAAGAACTATTCCACCACAGCCTTGTTCAGCCTGGTGGGGGCCGGGGTGCAGGGGGGCCAGGACAGACGTGGTTCTGCTGAGGCTCCATCCCTCCCGTCCCCACCTTCAGCCCACGTCGCACCCACAAATGCCACCACCGGTCTTTGCCAATCACTCATTTATTGCTCCCACCCGCAGAGCGGTGAGGTTCCGTCCTGACCCAGAGGGGGAGCGAGGAGGCAGGGGCACCTGCTTAGCGTCTCCCCACTGCAGGACCCTTGGGCAAGACGATGCGTCCCCGGGAGGTGACCGTGCCCAAGGTGCCCGCTGCCTTCCTGTCCCCTGCAGCTCGTCGAGCCCCTGGGGAGAGAGGGGCACAGGGGTTGGCTTAAGAAAAGCAAGAGGAGATAGGGCCCTGCCCCCGGTGCAGCCCCACTTACGGGAAGGCACGGCCACTTGGCAAGAGGGCCGGCAGGGCTCGGGCTGCGACAGGTGGCACACCGAGGCGCTGCACTGGATGTACACCTGCGGGACACGGGGCCACGTCACACCCGGTGTCTCACTGAGCAGTAGGACACCCCCCCCCCCCGCCTTGCCTCACCTCTCCCTCCAGCACAGCCATGGATGGGGTGTCCACAAAGGCGAAGGTGGAGATGGCGAAGCGCTGGTAGTGGCTGGGGAAGGGCAGCTGCAGCGTGGCGGGTCCCACCGGCACCAGCTGCGTCCTATAGTTGTCCCCAGCAAAGGGACACCTGAGGGATGACAAAAGAACATGCATCAGCGTAAGCGAGCCCCGCCGCCCACCCCTTCCCCACCCGCTCACCCGTCCACCAGGATGGGCCACTGGGGTTCGGCTGCCGGGCTGGTGCTGGGGGCTGCCCAGCACTGGTGCAGCACCAGCACCAGATTGGGGTCGGTCTTCTGCAGCAGCCGCACCTCCACGTAGATGGGGTCCCGCAGCACCTTCACCAGCGGGTAGTCGGCGTCGGGGTGGTAGGAGCTGTAGCTCTCGTCTGCGGGAGGGTTTGAGGCTGAGCAGGGCACAGGGCCGGGGGTGGAAGATAGGAGGAGGGGGAGTGCAGGGATGGAGAATGTGGGAACGGGGGGCAGAAGGACGGAGGGCGTGGGGATGGGAGATACGGAGATGGAAGTTAGTGGGAAGGTGGGGGGGTGCACAGGGATGGAGAACAGGGCTTGGCTCACCGGTGGCGATGCGCAGCTGCAGCTGGAGCGGCCCTGGCTGTGCCAGAGGGGCAGCAGTGGGGGGCACGGCCACCTCCAGGCTCAGGGGCAGCAGCTCCGTGGCGTTGTAGATGCAGCGGGCGTGGAGGCTGCGTGGCGCGGGCAGCGGGGTGAGCGGCGCCGTGAGCATCCCCACACCCCCCCCACCAACCAACGTCCCCTTACATGTAAACACTGTCACGTGTGACGGAGCCACGGGGCCCTGACTGGACATCAATGGTGGAGATGAGCTGGTTCTCATAGACCAGCCGGTCCTCGATCACCTGGGTGGGGAGGGAGGGCGGGGGGGGGACACAACGGTCAGGCTCCCACTCGGCTGCTGGGGCGGGGAGAGGATGGGTTGACAGGGCTGTACCCTCACCTGCACGGTGGTACCGCACTGCGTGACGGGGAAGTGGAAGAGCACGAAGGCGTCGGTGGCCTGTGCGGGCTGGCAGCCGGGCTGGGTGCTGGCCAGGCGCACGCTATCCAGGTTGTAGGGCTGCGCCGACAGCCCCCGCGGCACCACCAGCACGAAGCGGCCCTCGGGCAGGCACTGCACGGTGGCTGCGGCACGCAGAGGGGCAGGTAAATGCCGCAGTTAGCAATGGGGAGCGACGGGCGGCCCGCTGCTGAGCCCCTACCTGTGTTGCCGTAATAGCAGGGCGTCGCGCGGTCCGTGTCGTCGAAGCAGCAGCCCGCCTGCAGGCAGGCGTCACGGCCCGGAGGGGACACGCAGGACAGCCGCCCCGCTGCTACCTGGCACTGCTCCCGAGTCAGCGGCTCACCTGGGGGCGGGGAGCACTCAGCAGCACCCACGCCCACCTGCAGCATCTCCCTACCCGCCCTCCTGCCCAAGCATCGCCGTCAAACCACGGCATCCTCCTCCCCTAGCATCTCCTTCCAGCCTTAAGCATCCCTCTGCCCACACCAAGCACCCCCTGCTCACTCTCCTGCCCAAGCATCCCCATTAATCCAGAGCGTTCCCCTCCCCAAGCATTCCCCATTCATCCTGCCCACTCCAAGCATCCCCCAGCCCACCACGACTATCCACCCACCCAACCCCAAACATACCCCTGCCCACCCTTCCTTCCTCCCAAACACTTTCCTGTTTGACCACAGCATTCTCCTGCTCCAGCACCCGTAGCCCACCCCAAGCATCCCCTTGCCCACCCTGCCCACCTCCTCAAATACCCCCTGCCCACTCCCAGCACCCTTCAGGTCTCCAGGCACAGGTACATCCCCACCCCATCCACTTACCTGCCCCCGCCGAGGGGTAGAAGAGAGCCGTGGGATGTAGCAGCCCCGGATGGGCTTGGGGCTGCAGCCCTGAGCTCACAAATCCTGGCCGTGGTGGCAGCCCTGGGCGCAGCAGCCCGGGTCGGGGCTGGCTGTGTTGCAGCAGTCCTGCTTGATTCTGGAGGCTGGGGCGCAGGAGGCTGCCCTGGGCGTTGGACTGGAGGCTGGAGAGATGCAAGCCCGGGTGGCTTTGGGGCTGCAGGCCCGGGCGGACAAACCCTGCTTGGGTATGAGTGCTGGCGTGCATCAAGCCAGGCTGCAGCCCAGGCTGCACTAGGCTGGGCTGGTTTGGGGGCTGGACACCTGAGTGAAAAAGACCTGCTTGGGTTTGACCACCGGCGTGCACCAGCCCAGGCTGGTTCTGGAGCTGAAGACCTGGGCGAAGGACAGAGTGTTGGGTTTGACCCCCTGGCCGTGTTAATCCATGCTGGTTTGGGGACTGAAGACCAGGGCGAAGGACACCTGGTTGGATTTGACCCCCTGGGTGTACTAATCCATGCTGGTTTTGGGATTGAAGACCCGGGCGAAGGACACCCTGTTGGATTTGACCCCCTGAGTGTACTAATCCATGCTGGTTTGGGGATTGAAGACCAGGGCGAAGGACACCCTGTTGGATTTGACCCCCTGGCTGTGTTAATCCCTGCTGGTTTAAGGACTGAAGACCCGGGCGAAGGACACCTGGTTGGGTTTGACCCCCTGGGTGCGCTAATCCATGCTGGCTTTGGGACTGAAGACCTGGGCGAAGGACACCCGCATGGGTTTCGCTCCCTGGCCTTGTTAATCCATGCTGGTTTGGTGATTGAAGAGCTGGCCGAAGGACACCCGGTTGGATTTGACCTCCAGCATGCACCAGCCCAGGCTGGTTTTGGGACTGAAGACCTGGATGAATGAGACCCATCTGGGTTTGACCACCAGCGTGGATCAGCCCAGGCTGGTTTTGGGGCGGGGGTCTCGGGTGCCCCACGCCGGGCTGAGGCTGGTGCTGCAGCTCCGGGTGCACCAGGACGGGCTGAGCGTGTGCCACAGGGTGGCCCTGCTCCAGGGGGGCTCTGGGGGGCACGTGGGGGCGGGGGACGGCCAGGGCAGAATGGGCCAAGTGCTGCAGGAGGCCGGGCCGTGGCCGGGGGACGAGGGCACCGACACCGTGACCTGTCAGGGCGCCGTCGCCCCGGTCGGGCTGGCGGTGGCCGTGCACGTTCTCATCTCTGAGGACCTCATAGCCAGCCGGCCGCGGGCACGTCATGTTCACCTCGTAAGAGGCAGCCACCACCCCACCGAGCAGCATCTCCTCCAGCTGCACCCGCAGCACGTAGCGGCCACCCTGTGGCAAGGGGAAGCAGGAGATGTCACCCCGTCCCACCCCATTGGGCGCCCCACGAGCGAGCACGGCCTCACCTTCACCAGGACGTGGCAGCCCTCGTAGCCGGCCGAGAAGACGAGCCCGCCGTCCTCCCCGGCGTTGAGCCAGTGCAGGCAGATGGAGCAGTTGGCCACTTCGAAGCGGGTGCCGAACTCGTCTGCGAGGACACCGGCACGGTGAGGCTGGCCCCGTCCCAGCACAGCCCTGGTAATGCCAGGGGACGCCCGTCACTCACCCAGGACCTTGAAGCGCACGGTGCGGCCGTGCGTGGGGTACGCCAGCAGCTGCATGCCGAAGTCCCCGCAGTCATAACGGTACCGCAGCAGTGCCAGGGCAGAGGGCAGCCCTGAGGGCAGCAGCAGCAGCAGAGGCAGCAGCAGGGAGCAGCTCCAGGCCATCTCGGCGCCGAGCACAGCATGGAGCGTCCTGTGGGGCTGCCCCATTTATACCTGGGCTGCGGTCAGATGACCGAGGCGTCGGTGGAGCGATGTAGGGGGGGGGGGAAGCGAAAGCTGTCGGAAGGACGGCGTGCCCCGTGTCCCGCAAATGGGGAATTGAGACCCTGGTGCCGGACCAAGAAATGGGGCTGAAGCAGCACTGGGCCGGCGTAAGACCCCACACCTGCACGGTGCACGGCATCTGGCTCCCTGTTGGCCGTGGGAGTGTGCCAAGGGGTTTGCAGAGCAGCCCTACAGCAGGGACATCTTCCACCAGGTCGGCTGCCCCGAGCGCTCTCACGGCCAGGGGTGCCCCCGCGCACAGACCCAGGTCACTCTGCCCCACTCATGGTGCCGCAGGGGAAGCGAAAGTTAGTTGGAGATCACGGTGCCCCACAGCTGTCATGGGCTCGGGGAAATGCTCCTGCAAATGGGGAATTGAGACTGCTGCTCCCAGCAGGGCACAGGGGTCCCTGGCCACCCCTCAGCTCAGTGGTCAGTCCATGCTGCTCCGGTGCTCCCCGGGGCTAGGAAGGACCTCGCTCCTCTCAGGTCGCTGCTGACAGCAGCATTTCATCTGTTCCCACTGGGCACTCCCCCCCTGCACCAGCCCCAGTTTCTCTTCTGGGTCCTGCCCTTAGTGAAGCTTAAATTCTGTCACCTGACCCCAGCACCGGCCTCGGGGTCACAGCCAGCTCCAGACCTGCCCCTCACCTACGCAGACCCAAGGAGCCCTGGAGCTCAGCCACCAAGCCCCAGCTACGCACCCATGGGGCAACATTCACCTTTCACGGGAGGAGAAGGGACCATTTCTGAGCCAGGAAGAGCAGACGTCTCAACGAGACTCGGGCTCAGTTCTCCCTTTTCTCGGAGAGCAATCCCAGATGTGAAATCCCACCCCGAGAGACCCACACCCGGCGCTTGGTACAGGAAACGTGACTGCTGCTGCTCCTTGCCCAGCACACTCACACCCGGGGCAAAGGGCCTAATTAATCTCCAACAAGACTCCTTATCTCCCAGCGTGCCCTCTGGTGCACCCACCACCTTTATTGAGCAAGCTCACAGCTTGATGGCAGGAGCGGGGCTCAAGTGCAGCTCCAGGAACTCCACGATCTCCTGCCACGAGTGCTCCTGGGCCCTGGCGTGGGGCTGGGGCTCTCCGCCCCACACCACAGGCAGGGGGGTGCCCCGCAGGGTGGAGATGCTGCAGAGGGGCGAGCCGGGGGGCTCGATGAGGTGGCCGGCCCCCGGGTAGGACAGCAGGCGGTAGGCGTCTTGCGGCAGGCGTGCGGTGGCCAGCTGGGCGAAGAGCTTGCTGTTGAAGCTGCGATCGGCCTCACCCACCACGAAGAGGACCTTGCCCTGGATCTTCTCCACCGGGATGGCCGAGGCGCTGCAGGCTGGGTCGCGCGGGTCGGCGAAGATGGCCGAGTTGTCCACGGCGCCCAGCTCGGTGAAGAGCATGCGCTCGGTCTGGTAGGGGATGGAAGGGATGCGGAGGCCCTTGTAGAGCAGCGGGTTGCCGTACAGGAAGGACGTGCCGTTGATCCACACCGTGGCCACCACTTGCGGCAGGAAGGCGGCCATGGCCAGAGCCACCTCAGCCCCTTTGGACACGCCAATGACGCCCAGGCCCGGGCCTCGCACCTGCGGTGGGAGAGAAGAGGGAGTGGGTGGTGGCACCGAGAGCTCGATGGGATGGTGCTGGGACAGCCGTGATCACTGGGAAACCCCGCTCACGAGGAGACCTCTCAGTCACCAGGACCTCCTCGTGCACTAGGGCATCATCTCTGGTCATCGGGATGTCCCTAAGTTCAGGACGGCCCCATCCCCTGGCCATGGGGACACTGCTCTCAGACATACAGTCTAGTTCTTGGGTGCGTGTCCCCCATCACTAGGACACTCCCAGTCACAAGGAAGACGTCCCTGGCCACCAGGACACCTCTCCTCACCAGGACATGCCCAGATCCAGGATGATCCTAGTCATTCAGACACCCCCACTCACCAGCGTGTTCGTTTGCTGGGGCCACCCGCCGCATGGCAGCGCTCACCTTCGGGTGCCGCAGGAGCAGCTCGGTGGCCTCCTCGAAGTAGTCCAGGTCGAGCTGGGTTAGGCCTTTGGGGAGGTCCTCGTAGGCGAAGAAGGCCAAAGCCAGCACCGCGAAGCCCCGGCTGGCCAGCAGCCCAGCCCGGAACTCAATGAGGCCACCCGCACCCCCAAACAGGTCGATCACTGCCGGGAAGGGCCCCGGACCTGCAGGCAGCAAGGAACCCAACGCCATGAAGGGTGCCACCAGTCCCTGCCACCATCCCGCAGCCCAAACCCAGCCCTGGGGGGCTTCCCTGGAGGACCCATCACCAAGCGGGTGCCACCAGTCCTTGCCACCATCCCGCAGCCCAAAGCCAACCTTGGGTGGCTTCCTATGGAGGAACCTCCCCATCCCACCACCAGCTCCAAGCCACTAGGGCAGGGACCCAGAGACCAAGGCCCCGTGGGGCTGCACCCGACACTCACCTGGCGGCAGCAGCAGGGCCCCCCGCACCCTCCCCTCGCGGATGGGCACCCGCTGCACACCAGGGCCCACGTACCACCGCTCGGCGGTGCAGGCGGCCAGAGGCTCGTCCTGCTGCCCCGACACCAAGCGGAGGCCATCGAACACCTCTAGGTGGACGAGGAAAGGGCTGCCCATCACGTCGCGCTTCACCAGCCTCTTGAAGAGGCTGTCGGGCTGCAGGAACCAGAAGAGCCCCATGGGCCAGACGCCGGTGTAGTTGCCCCCCAGGGCGGCGTGCCGCCCGGCGTCCACCGTGCCCGCCTCGTCGGAGCGGTAGAAGGCACGCGCTTGGAAGCGCTGGCCGTGCTCGTCCGTCAGCCAGGCGCGCAGCGTCACCAGCTGCGAGGGAGCCAGCCCGCACACCACCACCTGCACCGCCTGGTCGGCCAGCGAGGAGCGCGGCGTCACCGTCACCTCCACCATGGTGCACCTGGGGACACGAGCACGGCACCATCACGCTGCTGCGCTGCTCCGTGCGCACAGCCCCAGGAAACCCTTCCCTCCCCAGCGCTGGCCGCAGAGAGCCCTAGACCCACTGCCCCCACGCTCAGCCCTTTCCCGGATTGCTAGGAGTCCTGCACGGCCCCGCCCAGGGAGGTGCACACCCACGCACCGCGTTGGAAAACCTGCGTGTCCCGACGTTGTGCAGAAAGAACCCAAGCCCCTCTTACCCCCGCAGCGCAGGCAAACGTCAGGTCAGGGCTGCGCGTTGGGAATGGCAGCACCCCACCACCCCGGCAATCATTAACCCAGGAAGCAGCAAGAACGCAGCCATGCGGGTGATGACCCAGGCGGGGCCCTCAGCCCTTCCCCTGCTGGGGAGGTGCGGCAGTGGGGAGCTCCGCCTGCTCCGCTGGAGAATCCACAAACGCTGCAGTGGCAGTGAACTCCCTGTGCTCCCTTCTGCCTGGGGGATGGCTCCTCCCCGGCAACTGCTCGTTCAGCTGAGCGCAGGGAAACGCAGCTAGCGGGAAAAACGCAGAAATAGGCATTCACAGGGCAAGGAATCTAACCACAAATGCGAAGAGGTGGACGTGGCCTTCCAGCTCCAAGCCCTTTTCCTCCTCCCACCTCCCCACTGTCCCCCAGCCCAAGAGGGGAGGCAGGAGGCTGCGGTGTGCGCGCTCGCTCTGCAGCACAGTGGAGGTTCCCCTGCCCCAGCACTCATCCTCAGGGACAAGGCCTCTCCTAGAGGAAGCCCCAGGAGCAGGGGGCCACGGTGCCCTGTGAGCCCAGAAGAACAGCAGCCTCCCCAGAGGCGAGGCTGGAGCAATTTCTCTTCGCTTTTAATGAAGAAAAGGCAGATTTGGGCAGTTCTCAGTCCAGCCCCAGGCACTGACAACAACCTGGTTTCACAAGGCAGGGCACGCAGCAGCTGGATCCTTCTCCGTCCTGCTGTCCATTCAGAGCTGAGGCCACAGAGAACAACAGGACCTGCAGAACTCCAGCCTCACTCTGCAGCTGCTCTGCACCGCACGGGCGCCTTCTGGAGCATGGCCAGCGTGTCCCGCTTCTCCACCCTGCGCAGCTGCTTCTTCTTTGCCCGCTTGAGCTTCATTGGGTTGCGGATCTGGGGGGATGGAAAGAGGCAGCTTTCAGGCAGATGGAAAGGCAGGATTTTATCCTAAAACTCCCAGGAATGTCTCCGGGCTCCCCCAGCTCTTGTGTGGGAGGGAAGGAACAAAGAGATAATCACCCCCCTTTACCCCACCACCCGCAGGTCTCTCCAAGGTAGGGAAGCCCTACCGAAACCTCACACGTTTTGAGCACTGCCAGATCCCCACATCCCTTGCTCTGTCACCTCACGGGTCACCCTGGAGTGATCCCATGGCGACCTGCAAGTGTCCTCCCCCAGCCCCCCTAGAGCCGGGGAGGAGGTAGGGGGAGGAACTGGAGCAGGAATTGAACCGAACTAGAACCCCACATTCAGTTCTGGACTCACCACTTGAACAATCTCTGCCTTCCGCTCATTCTCCAGCCGCCTTCTGAGGTTCTCCTCCCGCCGCCGCTTCTTCTCCTGTGGGAGCAGCACCAGAATGTCCCTGCAGCTCCCACCCTCCAGCCTTAAACCTAGTCCACTGGGAGCAGAGGGGCCAGACAAGCAGCTGCAGGGCTATAGCAATGCCCATGCATGCAGGAATCTGCCACACAGCGTTGAGCCATCAGCGTTTTCCTCCCCCCACCCTCCACGAGGCTTGAGTTGAATCTATGCCAAATCAGCAAGTGACTGTCGCAGCACGGAGCTGGCAGGACAATGGGGGGATCCAAGAGGGGAAATCTTGTCAGATAACGGGCAGGCTTCGTGCTCACTGCAGGGCAGCAGCCTGCAGGGCTGGGATGTAGGCAAAGGCGTGGGACTGTACCATAGGGAAGGTGAGGGCTGCCCCAGAGGGCTGGGTGATGCAGAAGGGGCCTGGCCAGCTCCCAAACGCTGCACCCCGTTACCTCTCTCTCCCTCTGTTTCGCCTCCTGCAACTGCCGCACCAGGTCCCGCACAAGCTTCTTCTCCTGCCGCTCCTTCAGCTTCCGTTCCCACGAAGTGCGAAGAGGTTTGTCCTGCACCATCAGTGAGAACCTGGGTGGGTAGGTGGGGCTGTAACGGGGAGAGGCAGTCCCATCCTCCGCCCTCTCCCCCCCCCCGGGCCCTCCCCAAACTTCCTGGAGCTGGGACCCCCACAAGCCCCCATTCACAGCTCCCAGCCCTCTGGCCCCCAGCTCAGGGTTCTCAACAGCACCTCGGCAACCATCCCTAAGCCCTCGTGGGGCAGCTCCCCCACCGCAGCCCTCTACCCCCGCTCTATAACCCCGCACCCCTCGGCCCTCACCTCCACCGGGCCGCCATTCAGAGCCCCCCGCGGCCTGGAAGCCCCGCGGCCCCTCCTCATGCCCACCTCTTCCTGCCCGGGTCCTTCCACACCCGACCCGACTTGGGCCTGCCCCGGGGGATGGCCACCGCCGCCTCTTTCTTCTTCTTCTTGGCGGCCTTGCGGCGGGCTGCAGCCTGGAGAACTTCAGGGACCGGACCCGCGGCTGAAGTCTGGCAGAGAGCGGGGACCGAGCCTTCCCCGCTAGGCCCCTCGGGGCCCGGAGCCGCCGCTGCTCCGCACCCCTCCATCCTCCACGCGGAGCCTTCCTCGCGGCGCCGAGTGATGACATCACAACCCACTGCGCGCATGCCCAGTCGCGATTTACGTTCGCCTCCGCGGCCGCCATGTTGGTGGCGGGCAGCGCCCCCTCCGGCCGGGCGGTGGCCGCCATGTTGGTGGCGGGCAGCGCCCCCTGGCCCGGCGGAGGCCGCCATATTGGAGCCCACGTGCTGCCCGACCCTCAGAGAAACGCGAAGCCTTGGCTGGGGGAGAGGCGTTTATTGGGATTTTTTTTTGTTTGTTTGTAGGAGTGCATGGGGCTGCTGCTGAGGGCTGGGTGTGGTCCGTCTCCGTGGAGCAGCAGGGGTAGCGTGGGCTTCACTACAGCACCTGGAGAGGGAGAAGAAGAAACCGTATGGGGCCAGCATCAGGGCCAGCTGGGGAAGAAGGCGCTGGAGCAGAGCCCCTTACCATGCGCGTGTAACTGTGCTGCTTGATGGCAGTGCAGCCAAAGGCCAGGGCCGCCACGGCCGTGCAGAACTCCAGCAGGCCAAAGAGGACGAGGATGGAGTCGAAGCCGTTGCTCAGGGCCTGATGGCAGGAAGGCAGCTAGCACCCTGCCTGTCACCCCACGGTGCCCGCTGCCCCCCAGCCCTGGGCTCTACCTTGGTCTCGGCGCTGAAGCACCATTCCTGCCTCACCAGGAGTGGCATGCTGGCGCTGCTGCTGCAGCCGGGGATGCTGTGGGTGATGGCCACCGCGTGTATGAGCATGGCCACCAGCGTGCTGAGGATGACGGCGGCATTGGCCACGCAACACACCTTCACCTGCAGGGTTCACGTCGAGAAGGGTTACCCTACAGGGATGGGTCTCCCGTCCAGCCCCCTTAGCGCCTCAAGGAGGCTGTGTGCGGCAGTGACACAAAGCCCTTACCAGCAGGATGTTCTCTCTTTTCTCGCTTTCCACCAGGAGAGACCCTGAAACCATGAGCTGCTCGGAAAACAGAGGAGGGAGAGAGGCAGCAGCTAGGCACGGCTTCCCATCACCCATCCCAGAGCCCCTTCAGTGTTCAGGTCTGCCCTCACCCACTCTCCAGCCACAGAGAGAATAGCGGATGTGAGGTATACAAGGAGCCCCCCGTGACAAGGGGATCCAGCCCCATATCTGTGAGGCAGTAGGGGGCTGAAGCACAAGCATGCCCTTGCGTACCAGGACCCCGAGCCAGAAGAAGACTCCGCTGGCCACAGGAAGGGAAGGGGCACTGTTGATCTCCGCACAGGTCAGGATGATCCCAAAGCACAAGTGGATGATGCCGGTGACGATGTGAATGGTCTGGGAAAGGACAGGAGAGAGGGGATCCCCTGCGTGCCAGGAAGGATAAGCGTTGCCGTGAGCCGCGTCCCACCCTGATCCCAGCACGATGGCAAGGGGATGTGCCCTACCGCGCCGCAGACTCACCCCCAGCACTTTGGGCTGCGCCTTCCTGAAGCCGCTGACTTGGAAAGAAGACACGGTGGGCTGGATGGAGCCGGAGACCAGCTGGGCTGCCCGCGGGTCCGAGGCCGAGATGACCTCCGTGATGATCCGCACGCCGCCGGATTCTGTCACCGTGGTTGCCATTACCTGCAGAGGCCCAGGGATGGCGGTGGGCCTGTGCTTGGTCCGTGTGAGGAGTGCCACCCCCCTGACGGGGCCATCCCACACCCCACCGTGCACCCCATGCTCCGTCCTGCACCCTGTACCTCACTAAGCCTGGCTCGCGCTGCTGCTCCTGGTCCCTTGGGAAGTTTTGGTGGAGTACGGGGGCTGCGGTGCCGCTGCCCTTTGCTCCGCAGAGGAAGTTTGTTTGCGGAAGTCCTGTCGGGCCCCTCTTGCTCAATGAGGCAGCGTTGCCAACAGAGGGAAAGGAGGCTGCAAAACCCACAGATGAATCCGCCCCGAGTGCCCGCAGTGGGCTTCAGTGATCAGAGGAAAAGGCCATTGCCCTGGCTGGTGCTTTCCTTATAGGACAAATGGGAGTGAAACGACACACGGCCTAAACCCTGTCGGTCCTAGGGAACGTTGCTTGCCACCTTTTTGTGTTTTACAGGGTTCTCCCTCCCTCCCAGCCACCTCGACTCCGTGCGCCTGTCCCTGCCAATGGCAGTCCACCCACAATCACGAGCTGGGGGGCTTGCTCCCCTGTCGAAGGGAAGGGGGATGCAGTCGTTTCCGATAGGAAATGAGAGCTCAGACTGGGAACGGAGCCACAGCACATGGCGAGAGCTCCCGAAGGGCACCCAGGGGGCCCCTTCCTCCCTCCTCAGGCCACCGTGCTCTGGCTCTGCCAGAAAACAGCCGCTTCCTCCCCGCATGGAAGAGCAGCCGGGACGGCGGGGATCCTGCCCCAGGAAATGGGTGTCCCCCACAACGGGGGGACAGCCGCGGGGCTGTGTCCCAAAAGTGGCTTTTGGAAGCGCCTCTTGCTTTGCTTTGGCCCTAGAGCTGGGACACCTGCTCTGGCCTCACTGTGAGCCCGTGGGGGCCACCTCTTGGCATCCCCACACGCGTGGGGGACCAGCAACTTCTCTGCTCTCTGCCTTGGTTCGCAGGGAGCTTGGGACAAGGCTGCTTTTGTCAGACATCCCCACAAGGCATTGTTTTCGAAGGGGCGATGACCACGGATCAGTGTGCAGGATGGAGGGGGTGGCTTCTGCGTGGAAACGAGCCTGGAAAGGGTCTCCATGGGAATATCCTCCTGGGGAAGACACCTGGGAGAGGTGAAGGGAGGAGAAGGGGCAGTTCCCGGGTTATGTCTCATCCAGGGGCACAACTGTCCAGGAAAAGCTGGGAGATGGAAGAGTGCTGCCCATCAGCTGCGCTCCTGGTGGCTCCTGGTGCTTGGTTACCCAAGCTTCAGCGCCTGTGGAAATGCCCAGATCCCGTATTTATCCTTTGGACGCGCGTGGTGTCCCCTGTCAAGAGCAGCAGCAGCTTGCATTCCCAGCTGAAACCACTCGCCACGGCGGATTTCCTCCCAAATCCGTGCTTTCAGGCTCCTGGAGCATTCCTGGAGCTGCAGCCTTTCAGCGGGAAGCAACCGTGACAGCCCTCGTCCCAGCACTGGGGGCTGGCTGAAGTGCCTCGAAACCCATTTCTGAACGAGGGATTCGCGGAGAAAGCATTCTTCTCTTTCTAAATAAAGCCAGGCCCAGCTGGGGGATGGCGGGAGCCCAAGGTGGGATGTTTCAATATATTTGAGGAGCAGATGAAGCTCGCAGGCGTCTGGCTGAGCAGATGCCGGGAAGCACTGAGCCCTGCATGCTGCAGGCTCTTTCCGATCCAAATCCCTGCTTTTTTTCCGAGGAAAACAAGTCACGATAGGCAAATGCTTTTCGCAGCAAGTTTCTGCTTCCGGTGAAAAACTTTATAACCCCATAAAAATACCAAAAGGCAAAATTCAGCTTTTTTCTCCCGAGCGCCGGTTCCTTGAGGAGGAAGCGGCGTTTTCTGGGGCGGCCTTCGGCGGGCAAAAAAGGAAGAGCTGGCTTTCATCCCTGCACCCATTGCTCAGCAGCGGGTTGCTGTGGCGCTGCTCCTAAAGCCCGTCCCAGCTGCTTCCTGATCTGCTTTCACCCAGGATGCAGCCTGGCCGGGAGCCAAGGTGGGTGCGGGTCCCCAGCTCTTGGTGGGGACCCCCCAGGGGTGCCGGGCACAGGGTCCTCGAAACACCAGCACGGAGCTGGGTGGGCGCAGGGGGACCCTTGGGAGTCAGGGCTTACTGTGCTGTGAGTGCAGCACGAGCAGCGTGATCCTTTCCCCCTGCGTTCCGCCCCCCCCCACCACCACCACCTCTGGGGCTTCTCCTCCCAAAGCGGCTCATTATTTTTTCAGCACCGGGCCCAGAAATAACTGAGAGTGAGTGAATAATCCATGAGGTTTTGGCTGAATGGTGTAAGCGCCGGGAGGAGGGGTGGTGAAATGAGCGAGAAAACACGGAACTTGACCCAAAACTCCTCCCGGAGGATGGTGCAACGTGCTCTCCAATGAATCATTCTCTGCTGGGGCTCATCCCCTCCTTAGTGCAAGCCCCCACAGCAGGGGATAGGGAATTGAAATCCATAAGGAGCTGTAAACCTTCCCCCTCCATCTCCCCCCGCCCTGAAGGAGCAGCTCCAGGCCTGGCCACAGCGTTTTATTACTTTATTTTCAAGAGAAAATGAAGCCAGCAGGGGCTGAGCTGACAACGGAATGAGTCCGGCTGCTGTGCAGCGCCCAGCACCTGGCTGGGGTAACAGGGCAGGACCACCCCCAGCCCTTCCCCAGAGCAGGCAGGAGGTGAGAGCGAGGTGGGGGATGGGGGTCAGGAAGTGTGG
>NC_034414.1:1436827-1438118 GCF_002078875.1 Numida meleagris | reverse complement strand
GGGGGGGGGCAGGGGGCTAGGTTCAGGGGCTACAAGCATGCCCCAGCCTGCAGCGCAGCAAGAGGAGGTGCCGATGCCCTGGGGCTGCAGGTGGCTTCCGGGACGTCCTTTCTGCCCAGCTATACTTCAGGGGCTACCAGCTGTGAAAGAGAAGTGCTCAGAGATGGCTGCTGCACGGTGAGCTGGGGGTTCCGTGCAGCCCTCCCAGAGCCCTGTCACCTCCGAGTAGCTGGGCGGCTGTGGCAGCTCTGCTTGCACCACGGCCAGGTCCACCCTGGTGGTGCTGGGCACAATCAGCATGGCCTGGAGGGGAAAAACAGCATCCCACGCTTATCCCCAGCCAGGGGCACGAGGAACCCTGTGCTCTGCCTGCTGCTCTCCCCCCACCCTTACCTCATTGGGGCTGAGGCGTGTTGCCCGGCACCAGAAGTTGGCAGTGGCGACAGCAATGCAGAACTCCAGGATGGTGAAGATGAGCAGCACGATGGAGATGCCGTTCCCTGCGAGCTCCAGAGTGGGGAAAGTTCCATCAGCAGTGCCCAGTGCTTGGCGTCCCCCACGCCCTGAGGCTTTTCCCCGTCTCCCACCGGCCCTGGGTCTTGCTCTGTGGTCCTTTGCCTCGCTGCTTTCCCAGAGCTCAGGCAGAACCGGGCACGTGCAGGGCACGAGCCATCTCCCGCTGCACCAGCCCAATGTAGGTCAGGCAACGGCACCGTGCCCACGGGGTGGTGGGAGCCCCAACAAAGCCAAGACCCCAGTAGGGCTAGGGAAGCGCTCCAAGGCGCAGGGGATCCCGAAAGGCTGGATGGATCTGTACCCCCACCTACCAGGACAAGGTGGCTGTCGTCGTCATAGCTGGATCGGTACAGCCCGTTGAAGTTGAGGTCAATGATGAAGGCGACGATGCCCAGGAGCGCAAAGATGGCACTGATGATGTTCATGGCCTGGCTGCCCTTCACCTGCAGGCACGGAGAGGCTTTTCCCGACCCGTTTGCCCCACGGCTGTGGGTAACAGCTCAGGGCCAGCCCCAGCACCACGCCAAGCTCCACCCCTGATGCAGGTACCGGGACCCCAGCGCTCCCTCGGCACTGCTGCTGACACAGCAGAAGGGCTGCATCCAGCTTGGTTAATTCCCCTCTTCCCATTGCTCGCTGACAGAAATAACCTCAGTACAAGTTTCAAACGGGGACGCAGCTTTGCCCCAGCGGGTTTCACCCGGGCACGTGCCGCTCCCCACCTCCCACTAGAGATTTTTTCGTGGGGGGGGGGAGGGGGGAGGAGTCTTTGGAT
>NC_034414.1:1431970-1435816 GCF_002078875.1 Numida meleagris | reverse complement strand
ACCCCGCCCGCCCCGCTCGCTCCCGGCCCCGAGCACCGGGGGCCGCCCCCGCTCCAGCGATTGGAGCCTCCGCCGTGATGTCAAGGGGAGACCACGCGTGACCGCCGGGAGGGTCCGAGGTGTCCGCGCTGCTGGAGCAAACGGGGGGCAACGGGGCAAGGGGGGGAGCGGGCGCTGAGTGCTCAGAATCCCACCCCCCCCCCCCAAAAAAAAAAAAAAGAAAGAAAGAAAAACCTCTTTGTCCCTTTGTTCTGTTTACAGCGGCTGAAAGTGAGTTCCTGGAAGAAAGCTCCATCAAAGCCATTAGGCACAGGAACATCTCCTCCCTGCGGGGTAGGCTGCGGAGAAAAGAGCCCCCCCGCACCCCCCCCTTGCAGGTCTATGCAGCTGAAGGGGCTGCTTGGGTAGGGGAGGGCACCTCTGTATTGAGGGAAAGGAGGACAAGTGGGTGCCAGCATTGCCCCCCGCCTTGATTTGGGAATACCCACCCCCCCAGCCTGGGGGATATCCCACCAACTGACCCCAAAGCACAGCCCCCAAGGGCTCAGCCCCTTAACACCCCTACCCAGCAACACAGCTGCAAGTACCGGGCTCTTTTCCCACGGTTTTCCCAAAGGCAAACATTCCCATGGGCACGGAGCCCTGCCCTTCTACTGGCATTGCATCCTGGGCCCCCTTTTCCCCCCAGCAGGTCAATACCACCTGGAGGAAGCCATGTAGCTGCAAAGCATGGTGATATTAGCAGGCCCTACTGCCCGTAGGAGACAGGAGAGGAAGACCTACGGGGACAGGTATCCTGCTGAAGGTGCTCCCTGGAGACACCAAAGTCCTTGTGCCTCCATACACACCTGGCTGTGGGGCTGCCCTGCTCCAGCTCCACTGCCCGCCCTCCCCCTGTCCCCATCCCAGCCCCAACCCCACTGGTGACGGAGCAGGGGGAGAGTCCCTTGCTCTGCCTGTGCTCTGTGGCATCCGGGTGGAACAAATCACCGCCGCGCCATCCCCTATGCCAACATCACTGCAGCACAGGCCAGACCCCTGACGAGAAACACGTGGCACCCAGGAGGGCTCGGTGACACTGCTGCATCCTTAGCAGCTCCTTGGTGGCACGGAGCTGAGTCCCAGCTTCCAGGGGGCCATCAGCACATTCCAGACAGGGCCACCTCAAGGCTGCTTTGCGGGCAGAAGGGCAATGCAGGGGCACAGCTGGTGAGACCAGTGCCAGGCACCAGACTTGTTTGTCTGGTCCTGGCCCCATTCCCCTGGTCCCAGTGCCAAGGGAGAGGGCCACTCCCCTACTGCACCACAGCCCCATTGGTCAACAAGCACCACCCCTGGGAGCCAGGGCCAGGCAGGTATATAAGCCCCCAGGAGCAGATGGTCACCTCAGTGCTGCTGGAGGCAACTGGGAGCAGAGAGGACGTGGTGACAGACAGGCACCACTGGCACTGAGGTTCTGAGGATGCTCGGCGCGGCTCTCAGCATCGGGGTGCTTCTGGCACTGGCAGGCAGTGGGGTGGCAGGCACGGTCCCCCCAGACTGCAGTGAGTGACGTGGGGATGTTGGCGAGGAGAACGGGCACAAAACCCAGCAGGGGACACATGGGGTGCCCAGCACATCCCAACCAGCTTCCTGTCGCCACAGTCGCCAACAGTGAGGAACGTGCCCGGATGCTGCAGATACTGCGTCACTCAGCTATGGACAGCGGGCCGCCCAACCCAAGCGTGCTGCTGGCCCTCAATCTGGCTGGGGACAGCAGCAGCGATGCCCGGCAGTCGTTGCTCAAGCGGATCAAGGAGACGGCAGTGGAGCAAGCAAAAGGTAGGAGGGTGCCTCAGGGGGCATCCCCGAACTCGGTGGCATCAGTGCCGTGGGGTTGGCTGTCTCATAGTCTGGGCACAGTGGGTTAGGGTCCCAGCTCTTGCATGCCCCGGCCCCTCTCTGTCCCCACAGGCATGTCCTCAGGTATGGTAGCCCTGTACACGCTGGCCCTGCTCTCCTCCTGCTGTGACCCGAGACACGTAGAGGCAGATGGGCAGAGCGTCGACCTGCTCAGCATCCTACAGGAAAAGACGGACGAGGAGGTGGCACGCCTGGGTACGGGGTTCAGAGTGGCACGTGGCAACACAGGGATGGTGCTTCAGCCCATGCTGGCTGACGGAACCCTGTAATTCTGCAGAGGTGGACGGCGTCCCGGTGAGCACGCTGTTCAGTGTGGGGCTGGACGTGCAAGCGCTGTGTGTGATGGGGGCAGGTGGCTACCAGAGCACTGCCATCATCCTGGCCAAGCAGCTGCTGAGCTCCCAGGGCCAGCTCTCTGTGGGTAAGGTTCCCCCCGCCCTGACAGCACGCTCCAGGTGGCTCTGTCCCTGCCAAGCAGGCAGTGACAGCATTACTACGCAGACAACCAGGCCATGATGGCACTGCCACTGGTGTGTGCCTACAACCGGACTGAGCTCCAGGATGTGCGGGACCTACTGAACACAGTGTTGACAGAGGTGTCCAATGGCTTCCTCAACAAGCAGGCGGAGGAAAATGGCCTAATTGGGAACGTCTACAGCACAGGTCTGGCCGTGCAGCTGCTGCTGGCTGCAGGCAAGTTCTACGCCCCGCGGCAGTGGGACTGCACCCAGCCTGTGGCTGCCATCACCAGACACCACCTGAAGCAGCCCATGGCCGTCGCCCAGGCACTGCCAGCCCTGGTGGGCAGAACCTACCTGGATTCTGCCAGCCTGAGCTGCAGCCCTGAAGCATCCACAACCACTAGCTCGCAGCTGGACTCGACCCCGATCCAGAGCACGACAGCTCAGGAAGGTATCAGCTGCCTCCAGCCCCACGGGGTCTCCCACTCTGCTCTCCTTATAGTTTCTAATTGATTGCTGCAATTGGGTATGCACCTTATGGGGCTGGAAGAGTCCAGACTGGGGGGATGTGGCTGCTGTCTCATTGTAATCTCCTTTCCATGCTGATGGATGCGGATGTCGGTATGTCATTAGCCCTTAATGAGACTAAAGGTCCCTTGCAGGAAACATTACCTTCCCACTTTGTTGACACAAGCCATTGCCACCCACTTGATATACCCGTGTTCACAGTGTCATGTTTCCACTCATTCTTTGCATATTTGTGATAATTTCTTTCTACCTACTTCCTCGTTGGACAAGTTTCCCCCTTTGAGACAATGAACTCACGGTTCCTGTTCTATTTTCCCAGTGCGATCCAACATCACGGTGCACTACACCATCAAAAACGACTTGAGGGGAGATTACTTCAACTGTCCCATCACAGTACAAGTCCCAGCTGGCTCCGTGCTGCTGGCCGTGCTGGAAGCAGCAGAGAAGGCCGACCCCGACAAATTCAGGTGAGTAGTGAGGGCTGTGACAGGGCCAATGTCACCACCTGGGCCCCAACCCACTGCCTGTCGGGCCCCAGTCCCACCACCCACCTGGCCCACAGCTTCAAGACAGAGCAAACATTCTGGGGCCCAATGGTGGTGTCCATCCACGGGCTGGCCGCCAGTGAGGCTGACAGGACCTACTGGCAGTTCTTCAGCGGCGAGGACGCACTGGACGAAGGTGGGCAGCGCTGGGGGGTTGACAGGGGCTGTGGTGGGGAGCCAGAGCCTCACGCTTGTGCCCCACTGCAGGGGTTGGCACGTACAAGCCGCACAACGGGGAGCACATCAAGGCTGTCTTCAGCACCTACTGATGGCATCAGGGGAGCAGCAGCCCAGCTGGGCCCAACAACGTGGCAATAAAGAGTCATTTGCAGCATGTCCTTCCTTGTGTGCTCTCACAGCGGGGCCTCAGCCCCATGACCAGCCCAACCATCCCGTGGTTCTGTGATCTT
>NC_034414.1:1426357-1431570 GCF_002078875.1 Numida meleagris | reverse complement strand
ATGATCTTCAAGGTCCCTTCCAACCCAACCACTCCATGATTCTATGATCTTCAAGGTCCCTTCCAACCCAACCATTCCATGGTTCTACAATCTTCGAGGTCCCTTCCAACCCAACCATCCCATGGTTCTACAATCTTCAAGGTCCCTTCCAACCTAACCATTCTGCGGCTCTTTGATTCCTGTGGGTCCCTCCCAGCGTGCGACATTCTGTGATTCCACGTTCCTACGCACGGGCTGGGAGCGGCCGGGGCGGCACGGCGTGAAGCAGGCCGTGCTGAGGGCTGCGCCCGGCAGCGAGGACCCCGCAGAGCCGGAACCCACGTTCCGTTGCCGTCAGCCGAGGGGGGAAGGAGAAGGGGCGCGGCCGGAAGTGCTCCCCGCCGGACGGCTGCTGGGACGGACCCGATGGCGGCGCGCAGCGGGCACTTCCGGCCATGGGGTGGTGGCGGCTGGGGCGGCCCGTGGCGGCCTGCGGAGGTCGGCGGAGGCCGGGAGGGACCCGAGGGGGATTCTGGGGTTGGCAGGAAGGGTCTAGAGAACGGGGAAGGGGTCGAGGTGTGCGGCGGTGCCCGGGGGAGGCCTTCCCGCTTCCCCCGGCCCGACCCTGAGTGCTCGCTGTGCCCTTAGGCCTCGGCGGCAGCGCCGTACCCCGGGCAGGCCTTAAGAAGTTCGTGCTGCCCCCTGACTACAGTGGTAAGTGCGGGGCCCGGTGGCTAGGGGTGGCGGAGCCAGAGGGGATTGCTCGTTGCCCCCCCCCCTCCCCCCACTCCCCCGATGATCCCCGCGTGTTCCCTCCCTGTAGGCGTCACGATCCCGGAGAGGCCGAAGCTGAAATTCATGGAGAAGGTGCCGGCAGTGCCCAAGGTCCGGCGGGAACCACGGCGGCTGCGGGACATCCGCGGGCCCTCCCAGGTGGCCACTGATTTCACGGAGGGGCAGTATGGCATCCTGGTGAGCGCCGGGCTGTGGCGGGTTGCACCAGCCTCGGAGCACTTGTGGTGCCCAGCCCTCAGCCTTTGGCATCCTCCCGCAGGCGCTGGGGGGCGGCTACCTGCACTGGGGGCACCTGGAGATGATCCGCTTGACCATCGGGCGCTGCATGGACCCCAAGAACATGTTCGCCGTCTGGCGCGTGCCGGCCCCCTACAAGCCACTGACAAAGAAGAGCCTTGGGCACCGCATGGGGGGCGGCAAAGGCCCCATCGACCGCTACGTGACGGCGGTGAAGAGCGGACGGCTGGTGGTGGAGCTCGGTGGGCGCTGCGAGTTTGAGGAGGTGAAGCCCTTCCTCACGCAGGTGGCCCGCAAGCTGCCCTTCCCTGCTGTTGCTGTCAGCCGCCAGAGCCTGCAGCAGATGCGGGAAGAGGAGGAGGAGAAGAGGCGCAACAACCAGAACCCCTGGACCTTTGAGCGCATCATCACCGCCAACATGCTGGGCATGCGCAGGTACCTCAGCCCCTACGACCTGAAGCTGAAGGGACGCTACTGGGGGAAATTCTTCCTCAAGCACAGGGTGTAGCCCACAGGCAGGGGTGGAGCCGGCAGAATAAAGCCTTCTGTGAAAGCGTGGAGTCGTAGAATCATTAATGCCGGAAAGGACTTCTAAGGTCATTGAGTCCCACTGTCCACTTACCACCGAGAAACGTTTGGATGTGGCACTAAGGGACCTGATTCGGTGGGGGAATATTGGGGTAGATGGACGGTTGGGCTCAATGAGTTCTCTTGCAGCCTCGGTGATTGTGTGATTCAGTATTGCCCACTACGTCGTGTTCCCATGTGCCACGTCTTCACATTTCTTCAACACCTCTAGGGTTGGTGACTCCACCACCTCCCTGGGCAGCCTGTTCCAATGCATCACCGCTCTTTCAGAGAAGACGTTTTGCCCAATATTCACCTTGCACCTCCCGTGGCACAACTTGAGGTCGTCACCTCTCATCCTTACGTGGGAGAAGAGACCAACTTTACCCCACTACAAGCTCCTTTCAGGGAGCGGCAGAGAACGATAATGTTTTCCCTCAGCTTCCTCTTCTCCAGACGGAACAATCCCAGCTCCCTCAGCCGCTCCCTGTATGACTTGTACTCCAGACCCCGCACCAGCTTCATTGCCCTTCTTTGGGTGTGGTTACTGTGGGTTGCGGATGTGTGGGGATGGGACCCGGAGGTGGGTGACACAACTCCCTGACACAGCACCGTGGGGCCGAGTGTGAGTGATCTCTTTATTGGGGAGGAGGGCCGCGGTGCGGGTGTCGGCACATCTGGAGAGCGGCGCTGTGGAGGAATGGCTGCAGGCGAGCTCTGAGTGAAGGGTGAGCTTCTCCCTTCACCACCAGGCAAGGCAGAGCCCTGGCTGTGGCCGGCTCCGTGCTGGCGAGTTAGGGAGCTGTGGGACCCTGGTGTGAGGACAGTGGGTGAGGGGGGACCTCAGGGTGACGTCCTCAGGGCTTGGCAGGCGGGTCCCAGGGCCACGGGTGGGATCATCGAACAGGATGGGGAAAGGCCACCTGTAAGCAGGAAGCAGCAGAGGTGGCTGGCACTGCTGTCCCCATCCGTTAGTGCGGAGTGAGCGCTGCCGACCCAAACCCCACGGGCACCCCGTCACCTGTGGGGAGTGGCTGGGGTGTCAGGCGAAGATGCTACCGATGCTGGAAGCCAAGATGATGACAAGGATAATGCAGCAAATCATGATCATGATCTTCTTCTGCAGCGCGGAGAGAGGGGCTGTGAGGCTGGGACGTGGGCAGCGCGGGGAAGGGGGACGAGGGACAGGAAGACAGAGATGCAGAGGGTGACTCAGAACAACGGGGGGGTCCTCTTGGTCCCTCTCACCCTCCTGGCTTCGCTTTGGTACTTGACGGCCTTTTTGGTGTCAGCCACGGCTCGCTCCACGAAGCCGACGGACTGGTCCATGTTGTTCTCTATGCGGTCGATCATGGCTCCCTATGGGGGCGACAAGGAGAGACAAGGGGCACAGCACAACCCCTCGCATTGCCTGGGGCACTGAGGGTGCTTGGTGGGGATGGGACCCCTTCCCAGGGGCTCGGTGCCGTGGCTCCATGGTTGCTCCGTGGCCAGGTCCCAGCCCCCAGGGTTCCCTCCTCGTTCCCTTGCTGTCCCATGCATGAGTCCCTATCCATCTCCATCCCGTCCCTATGCTGCCCCACGCCCAGACCCCTATTCATCCCCTCCCCTTCCCCTGCCCCGCGCTGGCTTGCTGCTTGCCCCGCGGCCATGCCTGGTTCTCCACCAGCATGGCGATGTCGACAAACATGTCGTGCAGCTCCTTGATGCTGCTCTCCAGCCGCACGATGTCCTTGTGCCGCCCCTCGATCTCGCTCAGTGCCTGCTTTGAGATCTGCGAGTCCACGATCTGCAGGGGGGGGGCAAGGCAAGAGGCGTCAGTGGGGCCGGCTCCAGACCCCCAACCCTGGCCCCACGGGGCTCACCCCTGAGGTGAAGATGGCGGGGTTCCCGCTCTCCAGCATCTCCTCCAGCTCCTCATCCGTCGTGTTCTTGCCAGCTGTGGGGAGTCAGCGCTGCCACGGGCTCTGCCCACCCCACTGCATGAGTGGGGCACACGGTGGGGAAGGGGACACGCACTGATCTCTAGCTGGCGCTGGATCCGGCCTTTGCTGCGCTCCCGGAAGTCGACCTGCGCCTCGTTGTACTTGGTCATCACATCGACGAACTTGCGGGACAGGACCGAGTGCTGGGGATGGGGACATTGGCTTGGGGACACCCTGAGCATCGTGTGTCCCAGTCCCGGGGGACAGGACTCGGTGCTGGGGATGGGAACACCCCAGGCGTGGCACGTCCCAGACCACGAGGACAGGAGCAAGTGCTGGAGTGGTGGATGGGGAACCCCCCCAAGCACGGTGTGTCCCACATCAGGGTACGTGACTGAGTGCTAAGGATGGCGACGGGGATATGGGGATGGGGGCACTGTAAATAAAGCACGCCTTAGCCCCAGGGGACAGGCCCGAGCGTGGGAGCGGCCGTGATGGGTTCCACCCTCGGGAGAGGACGGCAGGGTACGGGTGGCTCACCTGGGACTTGCGTATGCGCAGGTCGGCGGAGGAGCGGGCCTCGTCCTGCTCAATGTTCCTCTCCATGCCTGCAAGCAGTGAGAACCCCACCCGTCAGGCGCAGGGTCCCCCCCCTCCTTGGTGACACCGGGGCCAGGGACACGACCACTCACTCTTCAGCTTGTTGCGCACGCTGTTGGCCATCTTCTTGATGTCGGCGGTGAGCTGCTCCAACTCATCTTTGGTCTCTGCAGGGGATGGGGCACTGAGATGGGGATGCCATCACAGGTGTGTCTCCGAGGAGGGGACACGTGGCCCTGATGGGGCGGCGGGGGGACGGACGGACACACAGCCACGCTCACTCTGCTCGGGGATGGGGGCCGAGAGGATGACGCTGTAGAGCTTCTTGGCCTCCTCTACGTTCTCTGAAATCTTGTCGATGTTCTGCCGCGTCTCCTCGATCTGGAGGGGCCGTTAGGACACGTCACCTGTGTCCCCCACTTCTCCCACGTGCCCCATGTCCCCCGCGTCCGCCTGCTCGGCACCTCAGCAAAGAATTCGTCCATGAAGGCCGTGTTGTCGATGGCGATTTCCAGCTCGTCCGTGTCATCCTCAGCATCCTGCTTCTGTGGGAAGCGGTGAGGGGACGCTCAGGGGACGCCTGGGGACACCCGGTGGGTGTGGGACGAGGACAAGGAGGGGACACGGCAGCCCCCAAGCAGCGGGGGGGGGGCCCAGCCGGGTGCCATCTGCTCGCATCTGGCCAGCGGGAATTAACGGATTGCAGGGCTGGGCCGTGGGAGGGGACAGGCAAAGAGATGGGGCGCTCCATCATGGGCCTTGTGACCCCAAACTTCACCCCACGGCTGCTCCGCCCGAGCTCCCCTCTGCCCCACAGCCGCCCTTGCCGTTAACCACGGTGTCGTGCCCCCGGCCCCCCCATTTCTGGGGTAAAAATAACGCTAATCCCCGCTCCCCCCGCAGTGCCTGGTCGTGGGCAGTGCCTCCCTAATCCCCGCTAAATCCCCCACGGGGCAGCATGGAAGCCGCGGGGCTGCGCAGCGTGGGGAGTACCCCAAGAACCCGAAAGCAGGGCACGGGGCCCCACGCGTGTCCCACATCCTCCCCCCCCACCCCACGACCCACAGTGTGGGTGCAGCCACCCCAAATCCTCCCAGGGCTCGGACCCAC
>NC_034414.1:1420368-1425189 GCF_002078875.1 Numida meleagris | reverse complement strand
CTCGGCGCCGGGGCTCGAGCTCGGGTCTCGGAGTCGGGTTTGGGGCCGCGGCTGCGAGCTCGGGGCTGAGGGTCAGGGCCGGGGGGGCTGCAGGCTCAAGGTTGGGGCTGTGGGTTGGGGGGCCCGGGCTCTGGGCTGGGGCTGTCGGTCAGGGCTGGGGCTTGGGATCGGTGGCAGCGCCCGTAGCGGTGATACAAGCGTGCTGCCCGCCACCGCAGTCCCTGGAGGAGTGCCCGCTGGATGAGGAGGAGGATGGCTTCCAGGCGCTGGGCGAGGAGGACGAGGACATCGACCAGTTCAACGATGACACCTTTGGAGCCGGGGCTGTCGGTGAGCGCTCGGCCCCTAACTCTTGCCCTCGCCGCCAAGCCGGTGCCGTCCGCTGCCCCGCTCACCCCGCCGTTCCCATGCAGACGATGACTGGCAGGAAGCCCACGAGCGGTTGGCCGAGCTGGAGGAGAAACCCGTGGGCTCCGGGCAGCAGGCAGCGCCGAGCAACGAGGATGCGGAGTTGCTGGGTGAACCCGAGGACGCGCTGGCGGAGCGGCTGACGCGGCTGGTGATCGAGAGCGAGCTGGAGGACCCCGCCATCATGCGAGCTGTGCACACCCGTGGGCCCGGTGCGCAGAGCATGGCGCTCAACACCAGCATCTGGGATGGCCCCTCTGTGCTGCAGCGCATCCGCACACCGCTGCTCAGCCAAGTACGGGCGCGATGCTGTCAGCGCTCAGCGAAGGGCTGCGGGAATGGGGAAGGGTCAGGTGGGGTGTTAGGGGAAGGTTCTTCGCCACGGGGTTGTAGGCGTGGAACAGGCTCCGCTGTCTCACACTCCCAGAGCTCAAGGTGCGTTGGGGCGATGCTCTCAGGCGTAGGTTTGGGTTTTGGGTGTTCCTTTGTGGGGCGGGGGGTTGGGCTCAGCGGTCCCTGTGGGTCCATCCCAACTTGGGATATTCTGTGGCTGCTGGCTGAGCCGCTCTTGGACGTCGCTTCTTGTCCCTGCACGCACTCCCTCTGGGCTAGGTGATGCCACGCAATCCCTAATGGGCGTCAGCGCTCAGCGCTTGGGATCGTCGGTGCCTCGAGCCATAACTGTTTGCATTGCTGGTCGATAGAGAGTCAGGCTTAATTAAAAAGTTAGACGCAGGTTGCTTGAGGCTCCCTGAGAATTCTGGCTGGGGTGTGGGGATCTCCAGCGCTAGGAAAGCGTGATGGGGCAGCTCCTCTGTGCTATAGCACATCGGTGTCAACATCCTTGCCTCCACGTCCAGCCCTGAGACCGTTCTTTCCAGGGCCTCTCTCCCCACTTCCACTTGCAGGAGATGCCATCAGTGTCCGTGCTGGACTACGCTCTGCCCCAGAGGCCCCCGCAGGCTCGGGAGGAGGAGCGGGACCCCTCGGAGCGGGCACTGCCACGCCGCTCATCCTCCCCCATCATTGGGAGCCCCCCTGTGCGAGCCGTCCCCATCGGCACCCCTCCCAAGCAGGCGGCCGTGCCCAATTTTAACCAGCAGGTATGGCCCCCAGCTCCCGGCAGCAGGTGCAGGCCTCCTTGGTGGGGAGCCAGCGGCCGGTCCCCCCACTGCTTTCCTTCTCCCAGATCCTGTGTCCGAAGCCCGTCCACATCCGGGCTACCATGCAGCAGCGCTACCCTGCTCCCTACGGCGAGAGGATGTCCCCCAACCAGCTCTGCAACGTACCGGTACCCCTACTCCCAAACCCCTCTGATGCCCCGACTGCATCATTCCACCTGGGAGGGCCATGACCAGGGGGCTCTGCTCCTTTATTTTCCCACAGAACTCTTCCTTGCTGGGCCACCCCTTCCCCACCAGTGTCTCTCCCGTTCTCACCCACCTGCAGCGGGCGCAGCTGCTGGGAGGAGCACAGGTAGAACCCTACACTCGGTGCCCCCCTAGCCCCTGAGGGGCGAGGGTCCTGCATTCTGACCCGTGCTCCCTCTGCCCCACAGGCCGGCCGAATTTCTCCCAGCCAGTTCGCTCGAGTCTCAGGCCTCGTTGGGAGCCCTCTACCCTCCGTCAATCCCAAGCTGCTACAGGGCAGAGTGGGGCAGATGATGGCTCCCACTGGCGGCTTTCGTGCCTTCTTCGGGGCTGGCCCCGCTCCGCCCTCGCAACCGCAGCCTCCGCCGGGCCCTGTGCCTCACCTGCAGGGCCTGAGGTAGGCGCTGATCCCCTTGAGGCCACGTGCCTGCCCCACGGCCCTGTAACCCCCTGTGCTCTCCGCAGGCCGCAGCCCTTCCGACCGGACACCACCCACCTGCACCCCCAGCACCGTCGGCTCCTGCACCAGCGGCAGCAGCAGAACCGAAAGTGAGCACCGGGCGGGAGGGAGAGCGAGGAGGTGGGCGGTGCCCCGGTGCCGGGTGTTCCGGGGGGCCCGTGCAGCCGGGGCTAGCCTGTGCACCACTCTCTGTCCCTTCCTGTAGCTCCTGTGTGCTCATGGGTGCCCTTCTTGCCTCCTGCCAGCCAGCACCGTGGCCTCAACGGCTCGGTGGGGGACCGAGGGGGCCACCGGGGCAGCCACCAGGAGCAGGCGCGCAAGGACCCCTACGCCAACCTCATGCTGCAGCGGGAGAAGGACTGGGTGTCCAAGATCCAGATGATGCAGCTGCAGAGCACCGATCCCTACTTGGATGACTACTACTATCAGGTAGTGGGACAGGGGCAGCAGGAGGGAAGAGCTGTCACCCCCTGCCTTGAGAAAGGGAGGGCTGAGGAGCATTGGACAAGACATCCCTGTCTCCGCGTGTAGTGCTGTGAAGCACTACTGGGGGAAAGAGAAGCAGTGGGGAGAGAGCTTTGCTCCTAAGGTACTGACCTTTCCTCTCCCTGTCCCAGAACTACTTCCAGAAGCTGGAGAAGCTGTCAGCAGCTGAGGAAGTCCACGGGGACGGTCCCAAGAAGGAGCGCACGAAGCTCATCACCCCTCAGGTGGCAAAGCTGGAGCACACCTACAAGCCAGGTTAGCGCTTCCTTCCCCAGGTCCGTGGGCAGGGAGAGCAGTCCTGCCCTGGGAGCTGGCTCCCCGCATCCCCTGCCTCTTCCTGCAGTGCAGTTCGAGGGCTCGCTCGGGAAGCTGACGGTCTCCAGCGTGAACAACCCCCGGAAGATGATCGATGCAGTGGTGACCTCCCGTGGAGAGGATGACGTGAGTTGCTGCCCCTTCCTCCCGGCCTCGTGCCTTGCACCTGCACCCTGACCTCCTCTCTCCCGTGGGCAGGAGACGAAGGAGAAGCAGGTCCGGGACAAGCGGCGCCAGACACTCGTCACCATTGAGAAGGTGAGTGCTGTGTCCCCACTCCGTACGGGGCACGGCCCGTGGGTCCCTGCTTGTGGGTCACTGCCCTGCGTGATGGCCACCCGTCCTGCAGACGTACAGCCTCCTCCTGGACGTGGAGGACTACGAGAGACGCTACCTCCTGAGCTTGGAGGGCGAGCGGCCCGCCCTGATGGGTGAGAGGAAGCAGAAGATCTGCAACATGTATGACAACCTGCGTGGGAAAACGCCTGGGCAGGAAAGGTGAGCAGGGAGGGGCTGAACGAACCTCGCTTTTGTACCTTGCTGCTGCTGCTGCTGCTGCGGGGCGCACCTTCTATCACTGCGCTGGCTGAGTCATTTCCTTCGCAGGCCGAGCGACGACCACTTCATGCAGATCATGTGCATCCGCAAAGGAAAGCGCCTGGTGGCCCGCATCCTCCCCTTCCTCTCCCCCGAGCAAGCGGCCGACGTGCTGTTGGCGACGGCCCGGAACCTGCCCTTCCTCATCAAGAAGGATGCTCAGGACGAGGTGACGCCTGCGGCTGGGAGCGTTCCGGCCGTGCCCCGCCACGCGGGCACCCGCATCTCCCCTTGGGAGAACGGGCACGGGGCAACCCCGCGTCCCAGCTCCCTGCTCTCCCCACAGGTGCTCCCCTGCCTGCTGCGGCCCTTCTCGCACGTCCTCTACCACCTCCCCCTGGGGACGGTCACCAGCCTGGTGCAGCAGCTCACCAACCTACCTCAGAGCGCCGCCGCGCCCGCCGCCGCCAACCTGCACCTCGCCGCCGTGCTCCAAAACAAGGTGAGCACCCGCGGGGGGCTGCCGTTGTCCCGGCGTGTCCCCGTGGGTCCCCGACACCTCGTCCCTTTCCCCGCAGTTCGGCCTGTCCCTGCTGTGCCTGGTTCTGAGCCGCGGGGAGGAGCTGCAGAGCATGGACGGCGGCGCGGAGCTGATGCGGGACAACCAGTGGTGAGAGATGGGGCGGTGGGACTGGCCCCTGGGGGGGGAAGAGGCAGGGCCGTCCCCGTGCCCGGTGACACCTCCTCTGCCCACAGGACGGAGCTGATGCTGCTGGCCACCCGAGAGCTGCTGCGCGTGCCGTCTGCTGCCCTGCCCAAGCCAGTGGCCCCCCCCTCCAACCTGCTCTCCCTCTTCTCCCGCTACGTCGACCAACAGAAGCTCAACCTGCTGCAGACCAAGCTGCAGTGAGTGCTGTACTCAGCCCCCCCGTAGGACAGTGCCCCGGGGCGGGCGCACCCGGTGCCGGCGCCCGATTCCGGGGCCGGCGCCCGGTTCTAGTTCTGTCGCTGGGGGCAGGGGCCAGGCCTCGCTCCTCAGTTCTGCTGCTGAGTTTCAGCGCTGGTGCCCGCTTCTGGTAGCCAGCTCCGACGATGGATTCCGGGGCCGAGTTCCGGTTCGGACACCGGTTCCGGTGCCCGATCCCAATCCTGGTGCTGGGTTCTGCTGGCTCCCAGTTCCGGTGCCAGCTTCCAGTGCTGGTTCCGGCCCCGGCCCCGATCCCATGCTCTTTGCACACCCCCTGC
>NC_034414.1:1414622-1415553 GCF_002078875.1 Numida meleagris | reverse complement strand
CCTCCTCCTCCTCCCCCTCTTTATCTCTAGGAAAACAACTAAATTAAAATCTGTGAATGCCCCAACCACCATGTGTGTTTTTTTTCTGAGGGTTTCCCCCCCTGGGGGGTTTGGGAGCTGTAGCAATGAGAAGGACCAACACAACAGAAAAGGCTTTACAAAATAAAGACCAGCACAACAGCAAGGTGCTACAAGGGAAGGGAATTAGCTGGCTCACCTGTGTCAGAAGATTCTGGATTCACTGGGAAAGGCTTCCAACCAAGGAGGGATCTCCAGAAAGAGATCCTTCCTCAGTGGCAGCCAGCCCTTAAATGAGGCCTAAGCGGGGTGGAACCTGGCTTCCCATCACCCAGGTGAATTGCCTTCACCTGTGCTCCCAGGGCTGGCTGGCTCTTTGCTCCAGGTGCTCAATCAGTGGTTCAGGCTGGGACTTAGCAGTTCCCCCATACATAGGCACTGTGCTCTACGGGCCCATAGGGGCCTGTCACCACTGGGACAGGGCCCCCCCAGCCCCAAAAGAGGGGGCAGCCCCTGAGCAGGGGCTTGAACCCCGGACCCTCAGATAGAGAGGTCTAATTCTGTCTTGACTGAGCCACCCTGGGCAGTTTCTGGATGAGAGTGCCACCATGTGGGGTGGGGGGTGTCCCCTCTTTTTCTCCCTCCTCTTCACGTGCCACAGGGTGCCCCCCAGCCAGCTCCTTTACCGGGGAGGAGACAGGACCCTCAACAAAGATCCCGGGATCTAGTAGGTTTGGGGTTCAGCAGCTTAAGGTCCCTTGGAGTGATTTGGGGGTCCCTGGGCTATTTTGGTGTTCCTTGGAGCCCCTGGGGCAGTTGGAGGCCGCTTTTGGCAACCCAGGGCCCTCAGGACAATTTGGGGTCTCTGAGCAATTTGGGGGTCAACGGCAGCAACCCCTTTTCCCCACCCCAC
>NC_034414.1:1408663-1413021 GCF_002078875.1 Numida meleagris | reverse complement strand
GCCCGCTCTCCGGAACCCCCCCCTTCGCTTCCCGACGTTCTCCGCCGCCCCCTCGGTGTCACCGGCTGCCCCCAGTACTCCCCCGGTGCCCGCTCGGTGCCCACCCGTTGCTTGACAGCTTCCCCACTGCTCCTCCCTGCTGCTGTCCGCTGCCTCCTGGTGACACCTAGTGCCCTTCAGTGCCACCCTGCTGCCTTCTCAGGGTCATCTTGGGCCTTCCCGATGCCCCCCGGCCCCTTCCTGCTCCCTGCTGGTACCCTCCCACTGTCTTCTGCTGCCCACTTGCCCCCCCCCCAGTTGCCCTTTGGTATCGCCCTGTATTCCCTCACTGTCTGCCCAGTGCCCCCTTGGTGCCCCTCATTGCCGCTGCATTGTCCTCGATGCTACCCAGTGCTTCCCGGTGACCACAGTGCCCACCTTGTCCCCTCTGGTTGCCCAGCTGTCCCCAGGCACTCCCTCAGTGCCCGCCTAATACCCTCCTTAGCGTCTGCTCCTGATTTCTGGTGCTCCTCCGTGCCACCCTGGCGCCCTCCCTGTGCCTGCCAGCGCTCACCCATTCTTCCTCAGTGCCCTCTTGTCCCCTCTCGGTGCCTGTTGGTCCCCCCCGTGTCGTCCCCCTGGTGCCCACCTGGTTCTTCCCAGCTCCAAGGCGGAGATGCGCCACACGTGCCGCGGCACCATCAACCTGGCGACGGCCAACATCTCGGTGGAGGACTCGTGCAACTTCATCATCTCCAACGGCGGGGCGCAGACCTACCACCTGAAGGCCAGCTCCGAGGTGGAGCGGCAGCGCTGGGTCACGGCACTGGAGCTGGCCAAGGCCAAAGCCGTCAAGATGCTGGAGGAGTCAGGTAGTGCCTGAACCCGTCGCCGCGGGCACGGCCCGGCGCCGCCTCCCTTAACGCCCCATCTTGCCACCAGATGATTCCGGCGACGAGTCGGTGTCACAGACTGACAAGACGGAGCTGCAGAGCACGCTGCGTACGCTGTCCAGCAAGGTGGAGGACCTGAGCACCTGCAACGACCTGATCGCCAAGCACGGCACGGCCCTGCAGCGCTCGCTCAGCGAGCTGGAGAGCCTGCGCCTGCCGGCCGACAGCACGGAGAAGATCAAGCAGGTCAACGAGCGAGCCACGCTCTTCCGCATCACCTCGAACGCCATGATCAATGTGGGTGACCCCAGGGGACGGCCCCGCTCCACTCCCCGCCCGCGGCCGCGCTGAGCCCGCGTCGCCTCCCCCGCAGGCGTGCCGGGATTTCCTGCTGCTGGCCCAGACCCACAGCAAGAAGTGGCAGAAGTCGCTGCAGCACGAGCGGGACCAGCGCATCCGCCTGGAGGAGACGCTGGAGCAGCTGGCCAAGCAGCACAACCACCTGGAGAGGGCTTTCCGCGGTGCCACCGTCCTGCCCGCCGGCGCCGCTGGCAGTGGTGGCCCTGCCAAAGGTACCCGAGCACAGCCTGGGGCCGGCTGCCGTGGGGCAGGGGGAACGGGGAAGCTCCCTGCTGGGCTTCCCTGGGATCCCGGTGTCGCCGTCCCCTGTCTTCTCCTCCGCGCCGTGCCCAAACTCTGCCCATCCGTCGCCCCACAGGGAGGTAGCGGGCACCCTCTGTGGTGCCTCTGCTCCCAACGAGCGTGCAGCACGCAGCCCCCTGTGTCCTTGTCACCCCCAGATCCCTGCTGCTCCGTGAAAGGAGACCTGAGCGACGAGGACGATGACAACGAGTTCTTCGATGCCCCGGAGATCATCACTGTGCCGGAGAGCATGGGCCACAAGTGAGTAGAGGGGCTGCCCCCCGGGGGCGGACAGAGGCAGAGCTGGACCTAACACCACCCCCTGCCCCCCCCACCCACCCAGGCGCACCGGCAGCAACATCAGCGGCACCAGCAGCGACATCAGCCTGGACGAGCAGGTAGCAGGCGGCTCTCCAGAACCGAGCCAGCTCTGAGAACGCGGGGTTGAGCGTGAGGGAATCACAGCGATGCTGGTCTTACTCCCTCAGTATAAGCACCAGGTGGAGGACACCAAGAAGGAGAAGAGAACGCGCATTCCCTACAAGCCCAACTACAGCCTCAACCTCTGGAGCATCATGAAGAACTGCATCGGGAAGGAGCTGTCCAAGATCCCCATGCCGGTGAGCAGGGATGCAGCCAGGGCCCGGTCGCTGGGGCCTGCGTGCCCTGGGCCCTCCCTTCACCTTTCAATCCCCATTCCAGGTGAATTTCAACGAGCCACTGTCCATGCTGCAGCGCCTGACAGAGGACCTGGAGTACCACGAGCTGCTCGACCGCGCCGCCAAGTGCGAGAGCTCGCTGGAGCAGCTCTGCTACGTGGCCGCCTTCACCGTCTCCTCCTATTCCACCACCGTCTTCCGCACCAGCAAACCCTTCAACCCGCTCCTGGGGGAGACCTTCGAGCTGGACCGCCTGGAGGAGAACGGTTACCGCTCCCTCTGTGAGCAGGTACCGCCACCCCGCGCCGCCGGCCCCGCGCTGGAGCGGTGCGACCGGGCTGAGCTTCCTCTCCGTCCCCGCAGGTGAGCCACCACCCGCCCGCTGCCGCGCACCACGCTGACTCCAAGCACGGCTGGACGCTGCGCCAGGAGATCAAGATCACCAGCAAGTTCCGGGGGAAGTACCTCTCCATCATGCCCCTGGGTGAGCTGCGGGGCGGGTGAGGGCCGCGCCTCGTCCCGAAGGCCGGCGTCCAACGCCGCTCTCCCCCTTCAGGCACCATCCACTGCGTCTTCCACGCGTCCGGCAACCACTACACGTGGAAAAAGGTCACCACCACCGTGCACAACATCATCGTGGGAAAGCTCTGGATCGACCAGGTGGGGCGGTGGGCGGTCCCCTCTTGCCCCACTTCCCCTCCACCCCGCAGCACGGGGACGGGAGGCGCGAGGCGGAGCTGATCTCTGTGATCTCCGTGGCAGTCGGGCGAAATTGAAATCGTCAACCACAAGACGGGGGACAAGTGCAACCTCAAGTTCGTGCCCTACAGCTACTTCTCGCGGGACGTGGCGAGGAAGGTAGGGAGCAGCCCGTGGGGTGCCAGCATTGGGGATGGGGGGGGGGGGAGAGCGCGTGGGTCACCGTGGGGTGCCCTGTCCCCTCAGGTGACGGGGGAGGTGATGGACCCCGCGGGGAAGGTGCACTTCCTCCTGCTGGGCACCTGGGACGAGAAGATGGACTGCTACAAGGTGGCAGCGGGCAGCGGGGACAACGGGGCCGAAGGCCGGCAGCGGCCGCACGAGGCCGAGGAGAGCCGGGTGCCGCTGTGGAAGAGGAACCAGCTGCCGTGAGTTGGGGGAAGTTGGGCTAGGGATTGTGAGGCCCCCCCCCCCCACTTCACAAAGGGGCTGAGCTCTCCGTGCGGGCGCAGGAAGTACGCGGAGAACATGTATTACTTCTCGGAGCTGGCGCTGACGCTCAACGCTCCCGAAAGCGGCACGGCTCCCACCGACAGCCGCCGGCGCCCGGACCAGCGCCTGATGGAGAACGGCCGCTGGGACGAGGCCAACGCCGAGAAGCAGCGCCTGGAGGAGAAGCAGCGCCTGGCCCGCAAGCGCCGCGAGGCCGAGGCCGCCCGCGCCACCGAGGATGGTAAGGAGGGATAATAATAACGGGGGGGGGACCCCGAGCCCCCGTCCCCACGGCGCTGAGCCCTGGCTGTGCCTGCAGGCACCCCCTATGACCCCTACAAGCCGCTGTGGTTCGAGCGCAAGAAGGACCCGGTCACCCAGGAGCTGGCGCACGTTTACCGGGGCGGTTACTGGGAGAGCAAAGAGAAGCAGGACTGGAGCGTGTGCCCGGACATTTTCTGAGCGCGCCGTGCCGTCGGCGCCCACCCGCCCACCGGGGTTGCCTTAGCCCATAGCCACACTGACCTTGACGCCGGGGTGGGGAGGGGGAGCCAACCCGGCCCCCCCTGGCCCTGGGAGCTCCCCCTCTGCCCTCATACGTGCACTCAGCCCCCGGTGCCCTGGAGCAGCTCCCAGGGAGCGCATCGGGGCGAGCCCGAGGCTGGCCTTGGTCTCTCTCCCCCCACCCCATTCTTTTAGCCCCCTGCCGGGCATTCGGGTTCTCTCGGGGGCAGGGGGCTAGGCTCGCTCGCCCCACAACGGTTATGATATATAGAGAGCTCTGGAGGGGCACCCTCTCCACGCTTGCCCCGGTGCCCCCAGCACGGTGCCTTCCTCCTGGGGCATTTGGGGCAGAGGGGGCACCGTGGCGGGGCAGGGACCCCTCCTCCATTCCCCCACACCCTAAACACTACAGCGGCCTGAGGATGGTGGGGGGGGAGGGGAGGGCCTCTGCAGGGCTGAGCTGACCCCGTG
The DNA here is from genome assembly GCF_002078875.1 of Numida meleagris. NCBI lineage: Eukaryota > Metazoa > Chordata > Aves > Galliformes > Numididae > Numida > Numida meleagris. Next base: position 1,408,682 of record NC_034414.1, on the reverse strand, counting down.
GTGGGGGGAGGGGGGGGCA
>NC_034414.1:1405022-1407449 GCF_002078875.1 Numida meleagris | reverse complement strand
GGTCAGCCCCGGGCCCCCTCCTGCCCCACAGCTTCGTTAGCGGGACGACAGCATCATGACGAACTCTGCAGGGCGACGCGGCGGGCGTCAGGGCCTCGTCGCCCCACGCCGTGCCCAGCGAGGGGAGGAGGGGGGGGAAACAGGGCCGGGCCTCACCATCGAAATCCACGCGGCCGTCCCCGTTGAGGTCCACGTCCTGCAGGATCTCGTCCACCTCCTGCGCCTTCAGCTGCTCGCCCAGCAGCGCCGCGATGGCCTGCCTCATCTCCGCGCTGCTGATCTCCCCGTCCCCGTTCACGTCGAACTGCGGCACGCGCAGCTCGCGCCCCGTCCCCGCCTCCCCTCGTCCCAGCCCTGCTTCCCCCGGGCTCCCCGTAGCCGTACCTCGCGGAAGGCGATCTTCAGCTCCCTCACTCCCACCATGTGAGCCGTCTCCTCCCGCAGCTTCGGCCCCATCATCTGCACGAAGTCCTCAAAATCCACGCGGCCTCCCACTGTACCAGGGGAAGGAACAGGCTCGGTGCCCCGGCCCCGGGTGCGTCCCCGCGCCGCCGCCCTGGACCTGCAGGCCCCATCGCTGCACTCACTCCTCATCTTGATGTGCTGGGAGATCTCGATGAGCTCCATCTCGGTGGGCATGTAGCCCAGCGTGCGCATGCAGGCACCCAAGTCCTTGTAGCTGATGAAGCCGTCCTGGTCTGTGTCAAACTCCTTGAAGGCATCCAGCAGCTCTGTTCCAGGCATACGTGGGCACGGGGACCCGTCAGGAACGGGGCCATGGCACCTCAACCCATGGCACCTCGCCCCACAGTGCATCCCACCGTGGCATGTGTCCCCATTTCACTACGTCCCATGGTACTGCAACCCATGGCACCACGTCCCGTGGCAACTCCAACCCATGATACTCTGTCCTACAGCACCACGCCCAATGGCAAGTCCCTCCATGGGATATGTCCCCATGGTGCAACGTGCCATGGCACTCCATGGTGGCACGTCCCATAGCAGACCCCTCCACGGCACCACGTCTCGTGACACCACAGCATCGTGTCCCATGGTGACTCCCTTCATGTCTACATGTTCCACGGCATCACACCTCTCGGCACCACGTCCCATGGAAGGACCCTCAATGGACCGTGTCCCCACGGCCCACTGTCCCACAGCACTGCGTTCTATGGCAAGTCCTTCCATGGCATCACAGCACCACAAGCCCATGTCCCCCCCATGCCCCGACCCCACTGCTCACCATCAAGCTCCTCCGGCGACAGCTCCCGCTCCTGGGACAGGGCACAGAGGGGTAGCGGTGGCAGAATCAGACCCGGCTCAGCCCCCCGTCCCCCAAGCAAACCACGGTGTCACCTTCGTTACGCGTGGGACAAAATTAACTCCCACAGGAGGGATTAGACGGATTGGAGACAAAGCCTTGCCTGGCCCCCCTGCCCACCGACCCCATCAGCCCCTCTCCCTGTGCACACCCCAACACCCCCAGCCCGGGACCTCCAGCCCCTAACAGGGTTCTGCCCCATGGCTCATTGCTGGGGTGACACCACGGGGCAGATCCCCAAGCCCAGCCCCGCTGCTCCCCAACCCACGGTGCCCTCACCGGCCCCACAAAGAGGGGGGGGGTGGGATGAACCCCCAGACCTCCCCGCTCTGCCCACCAGTACCCACCCGGCATCGCGTCCCCTCCATCCCTGTTGAACCCAGTCCCGTCCCCCAGCTTCCCACGTCCCCCCCACCCTGGACCCCCACCTTGCCAAACACCGTGTTGAGGAAGGGTGAGTATGCCTTGGCAGAGGCAGCATGGGGGTCCCCTGCCCCTTTCTTGCCGTTCTTCCGCCCGTGGCTTCCATGCCGGGATTCGGTGTCGGGGCTGCCTGGGGGGCCACCAGCCTCAGGGACCTTGGGGGGGCTCTCCCCCACCTCCTCCCCCGGCTTCCCCTTGCCAGAGGCTTCGGTGTTCTTGGGGGACCCCTTGTCCCCCCGCGAGCGTGGCATGGGGCCGGGGGCTGGCGGCGGCAGCAGGAGCAGGGCCGGGGGTCAGCCAGCCCTTAAGAAGGAGGCCAGGAAATCCTCTTACCTGCCCCCCCCCACCCCGGGGAGGGCAAAGCCAATTAGCAGTGATTAGCATGGCAGGAAACGAGCCACCCCCCCCCGTGCCCTCAGCCGGCACACAGCACCCCCACATCCAGCCCCCCCAGGCACCTCCTGCCTGCACCAGGGAGCAGCGGAGCCAGACCCCTCCCCAACCCCCGGGTCAGCATCGCCCCAGCTCAGCACAACGCGGGCAGGGAGGCAGCGCCTGGCAGGGAGATGCCACCACGGGGACGCTACGGCCCTATCTGTCCTCAACACGGCCACCTCGGGTCCTGCCCCGAGCCCCCCGCCTTGGTGCTGGGCGCCCACAGGAGGCCAGCACACGGGGAACGG
>NC_034414.1:1401621-1402731 GCF_002078875.1 Numida meleagris | reverse complement strand
ACCGGCAGCGGAACCGGCAGCGGAACTGGCCCGGCCCGGCCGCCGGTGAGTGCGGGGCGGGCGGCTCCCGGGGCTCTCCCGCTCTATCTCTGTCCCCGCGCCGCCCCCCCCCGGTCCTTCTCCCGTCCCTGTCCCCGTCCCCGTTCGGGAAGGACGCTCCTGACCCCGTCTGTGTCCCCATCGGGGCGATCCCTGGCCTCGTGGGGACGATCCGCGTCCCCGTCCCCACCGGGGCAATCCCCGTCCCCATCCCTGTCCCCTGTGGGGCTCTCCCTGTCTCCGTACCCATCCTGGGAGGAGCAGTCCCCGTCCCCGTTGGGGTGATCCTTTCTCCGTCCTTGTCCACAAAGGGGCTGTCCCCATCCCTGTCCCCATCCTCGTTCTGGGAAGCGGTCCCATCCCAAAAGGTGCGATCCCTGTCCCCAGCCACAAGGGACGGTGCTGTCCCTATAGGGCCCATCCCTCTCCCCATCTCCACCCCTGTCCCCATCCCTATCCTGGGAGGAATGCTCCTGTCCCTAGAGAGCCTATCCTTGTCCGCATCTCTGTCTCCATAGGGGTGAGCCGGGGCCCCCACCCGAGAAGAACGATCCTGTCCCCGTAGGAGCAGTTCCCATCCCAGACCCTGTCCCCATTCCGGGAAATACAATCCTGTCTTCACGGAGGCGATCCCTGCCCCCCCCTGCCCCCCCCCCCATACCCCACACCCGTGGGGCAGGGCAGGGTTTGTTTGCCCAGCGCTGGTTTCCCGCTCGTGCAGGGAGGGGCAGCGTCGCCCTTTACCCGGGGCGGGTGACGGCGGCTGAGCCCCCCGCTCGGTGCCACCCGCTGGGAACTGGGGCGACCCATCCTGGGACCTCTCCTTGGGGAGAAGTGTTTTGAGGTCCCCGTGCCCCCCCCCCCCCAGTGACGTGGAGCCGGGGTGCGCCCCAGCCATGTCGTTCCGTAAGGTGGTGAGGCAGAGCAAATTCCGGCACGTCTTTGGGCAGCCGGTGAAGACAGAGCAGTGCTACGATGACATCCGTGTGTCGCGCGTCACCTGGGACAGCACCTTCTGCGCCGTCAACCCCTCCTTCGTGGCCATCATTGTGGAGGCCAGCGGCGGCGGCG
>NC_034414.1:1393785-1395596 GCF_002078875.1 Numida meleagris | reverse complement strand
ATGGCGATGGCGATGAGGATGGGGATGGCTTGGGCTGGGAGCAGAGATGGGGATGTATTGGGATGGTGATGGGGAATGGGCTGCGTTGAGATTGATTGGGATGGGGACGTGGCACTCCGATGGAAGGACAGATCGGTCACCCCTCACAATGACTGTCCCTGCGTCCCCAGACTGGCCGCATCGATAAGTCGTACCCCACGGTGCGTGGGCACACGGGCCCTGTGCTAGACATCGAGTGGTGCCCGCACAACGACCACGTCATTGCCAGTGGCTCCGAGGACTGCACCGTCATGGTGAGGGTTGGATGGGAAAGAGGGGACACCGGGGTGGCGTGGCACAGGGGACTCCTCCTCACCGTTCCCTCCCCTCAGGTGTGGCAGGTGCCCGAGGGTGGCCTGGTGCAGCCTCTCACGGAGCCAGTAGTGGTGCTGGAGGGGCACTCGAAGCGCGTGGGCATTATCGCCTGGCACCCCAGCGCCCGCAACGTGCTGCTCAGTGCAGGTACGGGGACGGCGCAGGGGACGCGGGCTGGTGGGCGACACCGGGACGGGTGGTCGAGCCGTGTCCGCGCCGTGCAGGCTGCGACAACGTGGTGCTGATCTGGAACGTGGGGACGGCGGAAGAGCTGTACCGCCTGGAGGGGCTGCACCCCGACCTCATCTACAGCGTGAGCTGGAGCCGCGACGGGAGCCGTTTCTGCACCGCCTGCAAGGACAAGAGCGTGCGCGTCATCGACCCTCGCCGCGGCACCGTGGTGCTGGTGAGTGAGGCAGCAGAGCGGCAGCGTCCCCGTGTCCCCAGGGTGCTTCCCATCCCTTCCTGACACCTTGGCTTCCCCATCCCTTGCCCCCAGGTGCTCCCCGCATCCCTTGGGTGTCCCCATCCCTTCGTCCCCAGGGCACGTCCCATCCCTCCCCAGCGTCCCGCATCCCTGGGCTGTCCCCGTCCCTTGTTCTCAGGGCGCTTCCCCGATGCCTCACGACCCCCGGGTGCCCCCGTGCTGCACCCCGCTTGTCGTACGCTGCCGACCTCATCCCGTGCCCCCACCCTGCAGGAGAAAGAGCGGGCGCACGAGGGTGCACGCCCCATGCGTGCCATCTTCCTGGCTGACGGCAAGATCTTCACCACCGGCTTCAGCCGCATGAGCGAGCGGCAGCTGGCACTGTGGGACCCGGTGAGGGGCTGCAGGGGTCCCCTGGGGGGCTGCGTGGGGGGGTGCAGCGTGGGGCTGACGCTCTGCTCCACCAGGAGAACCTGGACGAGCCCATGGGTCTGCAGGAGCTGGACTCTAGCAACGGGGCTCTGCTGCCCTTCTACGACCCTGACACCAACGTGGTCTACGTCTGTGGCAAAGTATGACCCCCCCGACCCCCCCGTCCCGTGCCGTGCCCCCTCCTCACCCCCCCACATGCTCACCAGCTGCCTGCAGGGCGACTCGAGCATCCGCTACTTCGAGATCACGGAGGAGCCACCCTACATCCACTTCCTCAACACGTTCACCAGCAAGGAGCCGCAGCGCGGCATGGGCTGGATGCCCAAGCGTGGGCTGGACGTCAGCAAGTGTGAGATTGCCAGGTGGGGCTGAGGGTGCCAGGGGGTTCCTGTGCCCCCTCCCCCCCCACAGCATCCCCGCGTTCCCCCCTGTAACGACCCTCTCCCCCCCGCCTCATCAGGTTCTACAAGCTGCACGAGCGTAAGTGTGAGCCCATCATCATGACGGTGCCAAGGAAGGTGAGCGGGGACCGGTGCTGGGGAGGTCGGGCTGAGGGAGTGGGGGTCCCAAGAGGTGATAGGTGGGAGCCCATGGGTAA
>NC_034414.1:1389822-1390850 GCF_002078875.1 Numida meleagris | reverse complement strand
GAGGAAGAGGAGGAGGATGAGGAGGAGGAGGAGTTGGAGGAGCAGGGTCCCTTGGAGCAGCCCCAGGCCCTGCCCGGCGACACGCACAGCCTGGCGGGGACGGCGGCCTGGGGCGAGGCGCGGCCGGCGGACAGCACCGCGCTCTGACAGCACCGCGGCACCCGCCCGAATAAAGCGCACCTTGCTGCCACAGAGGGGTGGTGTGGTCCGACAGAGCCTGGAGGGACAGGGGCGTCCCCCAGCCCAGCCCAACACGCTGCAGCATCACCTGATCCATGCTTTAATGGGCACACATCGCCCGGCCGCGCTCACAGCACCGCCAGGAAGCTGCACCCAGGGCCACCCCCCCCACACCGAGCACAAGCAGCCCCCCCCCTCGCCCCAAGGCACCGATTTCCTGAATCCTCCCCCCTTCCCCCCCCCACACACACACCCCTACCTGGGCAGCCGCCCCCGACCCCCCCGCGTCTTCTTGGCGGAGGCGATAGGCAGTGGGGCTGTGCCCTCTGGGGGGGTGCTACCCCCCAGCCCCACCTCCATGGGCTCTGCAGACCTGAAGGGCTCGAACGGGGAGAACGTCACCGGGCTGCAGAGGGAGGACAAGGGGGTGAGGGGGGGGGGCCGCGTGGCCGCAGTGCCCCCCCAACCTGGCACGGGTACCTGACTGGGGTGCGGGGGCTGCTGTTGAGGCGGCGGGGGGAGCGCACCTTAGGCTGGAAGGAGAAGCCCTCCTTGATACTCTCCAGCACTGAGGGGGCCACGTAGGTGAAGCCCTGGGGGAAGGGAATGTTAGAGGCTGGGGTGGGGGCGGGGGGGCAGGGGGACCCCTCTCCCGGCGCATCCTCCCCTTACCAGGAAGGCCTGGTTGGCACTCTCGCTGATGACGGCGTCGTCGGGGCTGTCCACAGGGGTCTGGCGTGTGAAGCGGGCATCGAACTGGCTGACGTCCTCCTCCGACTGCTGCGTGGGGGAAGGAACATGGCTGCTGTCCTCAGAGCCCCCCCTTCAACCTCTGCCCTCCCCCCCCC
>NC_034414.1:1385034-1387382 GCF_002078875.1 Numida meleagris | reverse complement strand
AGGTCCCCTCACCCCCACGGCCCCGCCGACTCACGGCGCCCATCTCGGGCTCCTCCCCGTCGCTGCCCTCCTCGGTCTCGAGGTCGATGTCGAACACCCCCGCCATGGCGTCGCCGCCGCAGCGAACCCCGCCCCGCCACGGCCGGGCCGCGCCGCGTCACGGGGGAACTCGGGATCCCCGCCGCGGGGCACCCCGGGACATGGAGTCCGCGCCCGTGGCCACGCCCCCTAACCCCGCCCCCTCCCCTTAGCCCCGCCCCCCGGGCTCGGGTGTCTCCCAAAGGGCAGGGGTCGGCCCCAAATGTCAGCCCCCCCCCCAAGAGGGAAGGGGGGGGGGGGAACCTCCCCAAAATAAACGGGGACCGTGATGCAGCTGCCTTGGTGCTCCGCAGCCTTTATTGGTGCGCACGGCCCTGGGGGTGCTCCCCCAGGCCTGGGTTGGGGTCGTGCCTCTTCCACGGGTCATGGGGTGCCGGGGGGTTGGACTGGAGACGACCCCTAGAAGAGACCCCCAGCCGGGCCTCGGGCTGCTCACTGCACTCCTGTGTTATTGTGGGGTCACTGCTGCTATCCTGGGGTCTCAAGCACTACATGGGCTGCGTGTTATTACGGCCTTTTGTGCTGTTATTGCAAGGTCTGAAGCACTACGTGGGCTGTGCATTATTGTGGGGTCTGTGCTGTTATTGCGGGGTCTCGGGCACTACGTGGGCTGTGCATTGCTGCAGGGTTGCTTCTATTACGGCAGGGTCACTCAGGCACTGCGCGGTCTATCGCCCCAGGCACTACACAGGCTGCTGCAGTAGGGTCACTGCTGTTATAGGGTTTCGGGTGCCACGTGGGCTGTGTGTTATTGTGGGGTCGCTGCTGTTATTGTAGGGTCGCTTGCTGCCAGATCACTTGCTTTCCTGCGGCCGGTGGTGAAGGCGGATGGCGGCAGCGGCCGCGACACGCCACGCTCTCACATCCCCACACCGCTTTGTTTTTGTCGTGTTTTGTTATTGTAGGGTCTCCTCGGCAATGGTACGTCCTCACAGGATCTCCCCACGCACAGTTCTCCCTGCGGCCGCTTCCCGCACTGCCCTGTTACTGCAGGGTCTCCCGTGGCACTCACTTTCTGCAGGGTATCTCTGTCGTCCCTCTGTTACTGCGGGGTCTCCCCGCGCTGTTCTGTCGTTGTGGGATCTCCCCTCACAAAGCTCTTATGGTAGGGTCTCCCAGTAATTCCCTGCTATTTGTGGGGTCTCACGATGGTCTTTTCTCATTGTGTGGTCTCCTCGTGCTGTTTTCTTACTGCACTGTTTGCCCCTGATGATGGGATCTCCCCGCACTCAGCTGTTACTGTAGGGGCTCCTCACGTTTGCCTGTTATTATGGGCTGTTCCGTTACCGTAGGGTCTTCCCATTGTTGCGGGCCCCCCCCTGCACCGCTGCTGAGGGCCGCACCGGGTGCTGTGGGGCCGCCTGGTTACTACAGGCCCATCACCCACACCCCAACCCCAAGAGGGCGGGGGTTGGGGTGTGGGATTCCGGGGGAGGATCTGGGGGATGCGAAGCCTGGCCCTGGCCCCGCATCCCCACCCCCCGCCATGGCTATTTGAAATGGGAGAGGAAATGGCCGACGGGGTACTGGGGCGAATCGATGCCCAGCGCCTGGCACAGCCCCAGCAGCCGCCCGCAGGCCTCGGCGGGGCTGTCTCCGGCGCAGGCCACGCTAAGGCAGGGCTCCTCGTAACGCCCGCCCGCCTCCTCGAAGAGCGGGTTGAGGCGCACCAGGCCGCGCCGCTGCAGGCCCTGCAGGGCCGCCATGACGCCGCCGCGCAGGGCCCGGCCGTGCTCCGACGCCAGGCACATGACCCCCGCCAGGTGCCGGCGGGGCGCGGGCCGGGCGGGCAGCACGGGGGGCAGGCCCAGCGCCAGCAGCACGGCGGCCAGCAGCAGGTCGGGGCCGTAGACGGCGCGGATCCAGTCCCGCAGGTAGAAGCCGCCCATGCGAGGGTTGATCTCCAGTAGGCGCGGCCCGGCGGGGCCCAGCTTCAGCTCCACGTTGAAGACGCCGTGGCGCAGGCCGCAAGCCCGGCAGCAGCGCAGGGCCGCCCGCACCAGCTGGGCCTGCCGGTCGGCGGGCAGGCAGGAGGGCAGCACGGCCGCCGTCTCCAGGAAGGTGGGCAGGCGCGTGGGGCCGTTGTCCGACACCCAGGCGCCCAGCAGCCGGCCCTCGAACAGCACCAGGTCGACGTCATGTTCGGTGCCCGGCACGTACTCCATCAGCAGCATGGCGTTGCCCCAGCCCAGCCCGATGCCCGGGTGGTCGGCGTCGGCCCGCAGGTCGTGCCACAGCTGGGCCGCGTG